>NC_143152.1:13463298-13645591 GCF_041381405.1 Jatropha curcas | reverse complement strand
GGAGAGACTGTCCAGTCATCGAACCCTAAAGCAGCTCTGTCGAGGCTCCTAATGGTCTCTGCCAGCACAATGCCGCCAATGCAGCTCATATCCTCCATTTGCCGAACCATGGGACAAAGGCGCAAATCCCCAAAGCCTGGGTTCTGGTTAAACAAAAAACCAACCAATAAACAGAAAACCAAGGCCCGCATTCTCAGCCTCATACGGTCTGGGTCATCTGGACGATCCTCTGAAAATTCATCAATCAAGGACAACAGAATTGCCTTCCGGTCATCAACGATCATAGCCCTAGCTTGGGGTCGGCTGAACTGAAACAAGGTTTCAAACGACCTAACATATCCAATTTTTACCTCATGCTTGACCGAAGGAGCATTGGGGTTGCACGCTATGATAGCACAAAACTCCTCAAAAAGAGGGCACATCTCCTCCATCATGGCCCCAAACCGGAAAACGTGGGCTTCAGGGTCCCAAAGTCTAATACAGGCCCGTAAAAAGTCCCAATCAACTACTACACCCCTAAGAGTAATGACAGGAGAAATACCGTACCTCCCCAAATTGATCTTTTCAACTTTGGAGAGACTCCTAGTCCAGCTGTGCATGCTATGGTTGTAAAAGGGGTTCATTGTTTTTTTTATTTTATGTTTTTTTTTTATTAAAAAAAATATATGAATAAAAAAAAATAGAGAAAAAAAAAGGAAGAGAGAAGAAACTGACCAGAATTGCTGTTTGGCTCGAAAAAAGAATGAATGATAGAAATAAGGCCAGAGGCAGCTTTTATAGAGAAAAAGCGCGCCCGACGGCGGCCCGGTCCGGCGGCCCAGGTGGCCCAGGCCGCCGATGCCGGCGGCCGTCGCAAAAAAAAAAAAAAAAAAAAAAAAGTTTTTACATACATATATATATGTATATAATTTCCAATGCCAAAAAAAAAATGTTCTTTTCTAAAAAAAAAAAAATATGTATATATTTTCCATAAAATGGGCGGAAATAAAATCCTATTTTCTTTCATATTTGATAACCATGCATACATATTTTCAGTACTAACCAAAGTGCAGGTACAAATAAAGTTCAGTACAGAAAATACAGTAAGAGAAAAATAAAGGAAAGCTGGAAAATCTAGCAACTATCATCGGCGGGGCCTCCTCCTCCTCTGATCATCAAAGGCCATCTGAGTCCAGGCCGCAGCTAGTTCTTGCTGCATCCCGAGAACCAGCTCCATCATCTGAGTGACCAACCCGACAGGAACCTGGAAATCATACAAAGGAAAATACAAGTCAATCTTAAATCTCTTATGAATCCTTTTTGTGAGAGAGATGTGTCAGGCTTTACCTCAGTGATGCCCTCGGAAGGAAGAGTCGGGCGATCCACACCCTCCAGGGAGACTTCTCGAAGAGTTGGAGGGCTGTTAGGGACAAAGTAAGAAATACTGTATGGTAGACGTAGATTGGCCAGGTCTGGGTGAAGTGGCCCGGTAGCCTCCAAAATAGCTCGGGGAGCCCTAAAAGGACCTGTAGATCGGCTAGGCCCGGCCTGCGACGGACCCCCAACCGGAGTGGAAGAAGTGGGATCGGTCATGGGCCTCCTCCTTGGAGTCCTAGTCGAGGGACCCGAGGCCCGAGAAGAACGGGTGCCAAGTGGCTGAGAAGGAACCGGCCCCTGGAAATTATCAAGCCGAGATCCAATGGGCGGCATCAAAGAGATTCCGCAGAACTCATCGTAATCTCCTCCCATAAGGAGCTCCACATGTGGAATACCCTCAGTATGAGCAGCAGTGAGTACCATCTGCCTACCTGCTCGCATGTCTTCAGGAGGGGAATAAGGGACAGTCCGGCAGCCTCTTATCTGAATGTCCACCCTCTCGCCCAAATAATATCGCCGCAGGATGGGGTGCGACAGGACCACCCTCCGCAGAGACAAGGCGTCTGACCGCTAGAAATCAGGATCAGCCTGAATCCAGCTCTGTAGACGGGCAGTTATTGGCCACACTTCAGCCTATAAAAGATGCAAATATGTTAATAAATCCTTTTTATTTAACATATCTAAGAATCACTAAGCACATACCTGCTCTAGAGGACAAGTATCAAAAAAGGTTCTCAGCTCCTTCAGCGATTTCTTGCGTCGAACGGTATGAAGGTTTGATTTGTACCATCTCTAAGCCAAAGGCGCCAGCCCTGATCCGAGATCAGTCTGAAGCTGCTCTGGGCGAGTGTAAGGAAAGTACTCAAATGCCCAAGTCTGCGAAACAAAAAGAGAATCAGTGAAAAAGAAAATCAAGACAAAAAAAAAAAAAAAAAAAAAACAGAAAGGAAGAATGCTCTTTACATTACCTCCCAGAAATAGTAGGTCCCGCTGAGTTTGCAGTGACCTCGGCTCAGATCGCACATATCGTCATACATGCGGCTCAGAATAGCATCGGCCCAGTCATACTCCTCCAAATGGGCCAGGTTTTCCAAACTCTTCAAGATAGAGGGGTTAAACTTCTCTTTCCTGTTGGACCAGAAGGTCGAAGCAAACAGTAGCAACAAGGTGAATCTGGCCACCTGAGTAGCCGTCAGCTCTCCCTGCCCGTATCTAGCATAAATGCCCGGGGCCTGGAGGGATAACCAGCGTCTGGAAATGCTCAAAGTAGGGGTAGCAGATCCTGACTCGACAATCCGTGGCAGGTCTATCCCAATCAGCTCCACCATCCGGTCGGGGGAGATCTCAGTCCTCCAGTCATTGTATAGCTTGATCGGTCGAATGCCGAAAGGGATCCCGGTGATCACCGAGAAGTCCGCAGGGGTCAGTGTCAACTCGCCCCAAGAGAAGTGGAAAGTATTGGTGGTGTCCCACCATCTCTCGGTCAAGGCACACAATAACTCCTTATAGTTGCTCCGACCCATGTCAAGATGTCTCAGATAGCCCAGATAAGACAGACGGATAATCGCGCCAACCGGGTTGTTTTGATCAAATATTTCGAGCGAAACTTCAGCCACAGAACTCTTACCCACATCCAATTTAACACGGGAGTCCTAAAAGGTAAATCAACCTAAGAGTTACTCCTCGGTTCCTTACTAAGGGTAATATCTTAGTTCTACCCTAGCATGCATACTAATAAAAACAGTAAGCACAGGAAATTCACAATTTGGCCTAAGGCCCAAAAATCACAATTTGGCCTAAGGCCCAAAAATTCTCAATTTGGCCTAAGGCCCAAAATGTCACAATTTGGCCTAAGGCCCAAATAATAAATATGCAAACAAAAGTGAAAAGGGAGCCTACCTGGGCGAAGATGCCGGTCATGGAGGCGTGAGTATTAGCGTCTGCCATAAGGTCGGCCTCGTCGAGAGAAATCCCCAGAGACTCGAGAAAATCCTCGTCGCTAAAATCTGAGGAAGCCATAGAAGAAGCTTTGAAGCTTTGAAGCTTTGAGGAAGTTGAGAGAATTTGAGAGAGCTCTTTTTGGAGAGTGTAGAATGAATGAAATGGTGATTTGCAAGCTATTTATAAGCAAATAGCCAAAAGGCGGGTCTTCCGGACGCGTCCGATTTTCGCCCCCAAAATTTGTTTTTCAGACAACCACCGACGCCCATAAATCATTTTTATGGTTGCCGATGGGGGGCAACTGTGAATACCCAAAATTTGAGGCTCAAAAAGCCAGTTTTCCCGGACTGCGAACAGTCCGGCCGGACCAAAGGCCATTCTGGAAGTTCACCGGAAGTATGCCAATATGGTACTTGAAACGTCCGGAAAATTACAAGGATCATGGAACTGGTCCCGGAATATTTTTTGGAGGTCCGGAACTCCCGAAAAAACCTCCGGAACAAGAGAAAAAAAGAAAAATAGCAGAACCACCGAGCTCCGGCGGCCCAGTCCGGCGGCCCGGCCGCCGAAACACTCCATTTTGCCTATAAATAGTGGCCCCGGCACTCATTTCAAGGCACTCAGTCTGTGTTGACGGACGCTCCTTCTCCCCTACGCTCTTTGCGATTCTTTTATTGCTTTTCTGCATTTTTAATTTAGCTTTTATTGTTTTCTTGTGGTGATTTCTTGGTCACTTAAGTTAAATTTAATTAATATTCCTTTAACGAGGAGCTTAACCTGCAGTTAAGAAGCGGTCGACGATTAAATCAGGTACATGAACTAAACTCTGCCTATTTAATTTTAGCACTTCATGCATGCTTCTCTTCTACTCCTAATAATTCTACAACTGCATAGATGCATTCACATCAATCATTAGGCAAATAAATTGCCTCAATTAAATAAATTTAAGTTAAACGCCCGGTTAATCAATAATCGTGTGTGTTAAGCTTAAATCCGACAATATTGGCTTAAAAAGCCTAGTTAATCAATAACTATGGTGAAATTGCCTTTATTTCGGACAAATTCGGCTTAAGTCCAATTAATCAATAATTGTGACTAAAAGGCCTTAATTCAAACACGTTTTTTTCTTGGCAATAAAATTGCCTACATTACAATTCGGTTAATCAATTTTTGGCAAACACATTGCCTATAAATTAGATTAACTACTTTCAGCGACAAATCGCTTAAATCAATCTTTTGGCAAAATGCCTTAAATTACTCAACTTATTTTGGCTAAAAGCCTTAAATCAATCATTTAGGCGACAATCGCCTAAATAATCATCTTTTGGCAAACAGATTGCCTAAATCAACCCTTTTCTTTTGGCTAAAAGCCTTCAAATTAATCAATCTTTTGGCTAAAAGCCATTAAAATCAACATTTTTTGGCGTCAAATGCCTAAAAATCAATCAAGTCTTTGGCAAAATGCCTAAACAAAATGCACGAAGCATACACACACTCATGCATAAAGCATACCCATTCAAAGCCCTTTAAAAAAAGGCCTATCGAACTACGTTGACTTTGATCTTCCATTCAAACGGAAGTACGTAGGAACGTTCGGGATTTAACCCCGGGCAGCAAGTCGAAATCACATAAACTTTTTTAGTTGGTCCAATTATTTCATTTTACCCTGCAAAGCATTCATTGTTTTGGTTAGTTCATCAGCATGACATAGTCTCGGGATCCACCTCGGGTTCGTAGACCATGCTTTAACATTGGGTTTAATTAATCTAGTAATTAGGTTAATTAAAATTGGAGTCACTTGGGGTTTTTCCTAGTTTACCCTAAAATAATTAAACAAGGTGGCGACTCATACATTCACGTGCATTTCTGCCCTTAGTCACATGCATTCATATGCCATGATATTTGGGGGAGGGGTTCACACCGCCCGGGGTTAAATCCCGAACGTGCCTACGTACTTCCGTTTGAATGGAAGATCAAAGTCAACGTAGTTCGATAGGCCTCTTTTAGAGGGCTTTGAATGGGTATGCTTTATGCATGGGTGTGTGTATGCTTCGTGCATTTTGTTTAGGCATTTTGCCTGAAAATTGATTGACTTTCAGGCATTTGATGCCAAAATTGTTGATTTAAGGCTTTTAGCCAAAAAGAATGATTTAGGCAATTTGCTTGCCAAAAGATGATTATTTAGGCGATTGTCGCCAAAATGCTTGACTTTAAGGCTGTTAGCCAAAAGATTGATTAATTTGAAGGCTTTTAGCCAAAAAGGTTGATTTAGGCAATCTGTTTGCCAAAGAATTGATTTGGCGATTGTCGCCAAAATTGATTGATTTAAGGCAATTTGTTTGCCAAAAGGTGTTGATTGGGTGATTGTCGCCAAAATTGATTGATTTAAGGCTGTTAGCCAAAAGATTGATTAATTTAAGGCTTTTTAGCCAAAATTTTGATTCAAGCAATTTTCCGCTTAAAAAAATGATTAATCTACTTATAGGCAATTTGTTTGCCAAAAGTGATTTATTGATTTGTAATGTAGGCAATTTTATTGCCAAGAAAAATGTGTTTGAATTAAGGCCTTTTAGTCACAATTATTGATTAATTGGACTTAAGCCGAATTGTTTGAAATAAAGGCGATTAAACCGTAGTTATTAATTAACTAGGTTATTTAGCCAATATTGTCAGATTTAGGCTTTAATACCACAATTTTTGATTAACCGGGCATTTGGCTTAAATTTATTTAATTGAGGCAGTTTACTTGCCTAATGATGACATGAATGCATTTATGCAGTTGTAGAATTAGGAGTAGAAGAGAAGCATGCATGAAGTGCTAAATTTAAATGAGTAGGGTTTTGTCTATGTACCTGAGTCGGTCGTCGGCCACTTCTTAGCTCCAGGTTAAGCTCCCCGTTAAGGGAATATTAATTTAGAATTAATTTAATTTAAGTGGCCAAATATCAAAGCAAGAAAGCAATAAAAGCTAAATTAAAAATGCAGAAAAGCAGTAAAAGAATCGCAAGCAGCGTAGGGGAGAAGGAGCGTCCGTCAACACAGACTGAGTGCGTTGAAAGGTCACACCGGGGCCGTATTTATAGGCGAAATCGGACTGTTTCGGCGGCCGGGCCGCTGGGCTCGGCGGCTTGGGCCGCCGGAGCTCGGCGGCTGGGCCTCGGCGGCCGGGCCACCGGATCTCGGCGGCTGGGCCGCCGGAGCTCGGCGGTTCTACTGATTTCTTCGCTCCGGAGGCTTTTCCGGGAGTTTCGAACCTCCAAAAAATATTTCGAGACCAGTTCCGTGATCCTCGCGACGTCCCGGACGTTTTAAGTACCATATTGGTATACTTTCGGTGAACTTCCAAAATGGCCTCCGATCTGGCCGGACTGTTTGCAGTCCGAGAAAACTGGCTCTTTGAGCCTCAGATTTTGGGTATTCACAGCGTGAAGGGCGACCGCAACCGCTGTGGCCGGCAGCTGCCGCCGCCGGCGACAGCGGCTACCGCCGCCGTTAAGGGCGGCCGCCGCCGCGGTCGGCGTACTTTCTAGCTTTTCATCCCGGAGGCTTTTTTGGGAGTTTCGGACCTCCAAAAAATATTCTGGGACCAGATCTGCGATCCTCATAATTTTCTGGACGTTTCAAGTACCATATTGGCATACTTCTGGTAAATTTCCAAAATGGCCTTCGGTCCGGCCGGACTGTTTGCAGTCCGGGAAAACTGGCTTTTCTGAGCCTCAAAATTTGAGTATTCACAAGCAACGATAACATTTATCCCATGATTTGGTAAAGGATTAGTGCTAATATTTGGCTTATTCCTTAGAATGATTGAACAGTTATCCACCAGGTCTTGGATGCGGTTCTTAAGCGTCCAGCATGCTTCAGTCTTGTGCCCATTACCCTGATGGTACTCATAGTATTCATCAGCCCTATAGTTCCTCGGCAATGGGTTGGGTAGTGGCCTTGCTTCCAAAGGCTTAATGTAATTTGCCTTGACAGCCTCTCGGAATACAAAAAGGATTGGCATCCCGAGATCAGTGTAAGTCCTCCTCGATTGGCTGCCATTTCTCATATTCCCCACATGTAAAGGATTCGTGGGGGTGATACTCACCACTTCGTGAACTTTGCTAGCTTGGCTAGGCTTCTTATATTTTGAGGTACCTGAGTCTTCTTTCAGTTGACCCATTTGGATTAAATCCTCTACCTTGGTTGCAGTAGCAATGAGCGACTGAAACGTTGGTAGGTACTGAGTTTGCAGTTGTTGTTGGTAGACATGCAGTAGATTTTTGATGATTATGTCTACCTATTCTTGCTCTGAAGGCCGATTGATCATTTGGGCGGCCTTGGCCCTCCACCTCGTAAGGAACGAGGAAAGGGGTTCGTTGCTCTTTTGTTTGGTGGTTTCCAGTTCTCTCCGGGTAACATCCACCTCCATATTATAGTGGTACTGCGTGTTAAACGCATTGCAAATGTCTTCCCAAGTCTTCATTTTAGTCCGATCCAGGCTGACAAACCATCTTAAAGCAGCACCAGTCAGAGATTGTTGAAACAACTGAGCAAGGAGTTCGCTGTCCAAGCCAAACGGGTTGAGGGCACCCACATACATTTTCAGGTGCGTTTTGGGACAAGTGGTTCCATCAAACTTGTCCATGTTAGGCATCTTGAACTTTGTCGGCAATCTTGCTTCAGGGAACAAGGACAAGGAGTCCATGTCCACCACTTCCTTATGTGTTTTAAGGGTAGTGATTGACCTTTCCAAGAGTTCTAGTTTTTCTTTCATTTTTTGAGCTTCTAGCTCAACAGCAGTTCTAGAGGGCATGTCATCCAGGTTAAGGGCAGGGTTTGAGGACGTTGGTCCAGCAGCAGGTCCCTGATTGGAGGTAGCAGGATCCCTTCCCGCAGTGGAAGCCCCATTTCCATTACCACTACCTAGTTCAGCTATTAGGGCAGTTCTCTGGGCAGCTAATGCCTCATTCATTCTAGCCTCCATTCTGGCTTCCAGTTGTTCCATGATATTTTGGATGTCAGCAAGTGATGCCATTGGTGCAGTTGAAGTTGGTGAAGCTGGTGAGGTTGGTGAAGCTGGTGAAGCTGGTGAGGTTGGTGATAGCACTGTAGGTGTGACTGGAAATTGGATAGGCACTCAAACAGTGGGTACCTGATAGGATAAAGGTAGCTGGATTAAGGTACAGTGGGTAGTATTATGTATCAGGGTAGCTGAATGTGAGGTAAATCGACTCCCTTGTCCAATTGTGCATGACTAAAAAGAATATTTTATGTTCTTTTTAATGTTTTTAACGTTTATGAAATGATATGTCATGAATGCGCACAATATCACGTCATAATTTGTTTTAATGATATGATTCACGTCATTGGGTGCATACAGCCCTAAAGGATAGGTTCTACAGGCTATGACACAAATAGAAAATTGGCTTATTAAGGGACCCTTGAACCTTGAGTAAGGATATACCTAACCACATGTGAAACAAAGAGTTTCGCGTGGGTCCAACAGTACGCATACTCATGGGCCACCCCCAAAAGGATTAGGGATGGTTTGCGGTAATAGGGAGGACGCTTTGGCTGTCCGTCGACATAATCAAGGAGACCTGTCGATCAGCGCTACTTGCTATCCAGACTCAGAAGTTTGAACAGAAGAGAAGAAATTCATTTGAAATTCGTTTTTTATGCCATGGAGAAAAAGATTCTCAATCGTGCAAATAAATCAACAAATTTAAATGTTTTCATTAAATTTTACATTTAAGTCCAAATTTCCTTATCAAGTATTCTTAAAGAAAGAACACTTGATTGGTGTTAGGGTACCTGTACAAAACAAAGCACAACAAAATAATACCCTGAAGAAGGGCAGGTTAGTTGATGCAGCAATTGTAGTCCACTTTATGCAAAATGATTACATAAGTCCCTAGTGAAGTCGCCAAACTGTGAACCCTCCCCCGAAGGCAAAAATATGCTGGAACGAGGTATGCTCCCGTGTGTGTTTTATGAAGTCGTCACCTAGTTTATTTTTATAAGGGAAAACTAAGAAAGAACCCTAAATGACTCCAATTTTAATTAACCTAAGTCTAGGCTAATTATCCCAACGTTTAAGGCACAATCTACGAACCCGAGGTGGATCCCGAGACTATGTCATGCTGATTAACTAACCTAAGTGTGAATGCTTTGCAAGGTAAATTGATGCAATTGGACCAATAAAGTGTTTTGATGATTTCGACTTGCCGCTCGGGGTCAAATCCCGAACGTGCCTACGTACTCTCGTTTGAACGAGAGATCAAAGCCGACGTAGTTCGATAAAGCCTATTTAAAGGCATCTTAAAGGGGTATGCTTCATGCATGAGTGTGTGTATGCTTCGTGCATTTTTTAGGCATTTTTGCCAAAGATTGATTGATTGTTTTAGGCATTTGTTGCCAAAAGAGGTTTGATTGGGCAATTTATTGCCAAAAAAATGATGTTTGGGCTATTTGTCGCCAAAATGGTTGATTAAGGCATTTGTGCCAAAAGTTGGGCAATTTGTTGCCAAAAATTGGTTAGGCGATTTGTCGCCAAAATAATTAAGGCATTTGTGCGAAAAAGGGTTTTGTTGGGCGATTAGTCGCCAAAAAGGTGGTTATTTGAATTATAGGCAATTTGTTGCCAAAAACGCGTGATTGATTGAGCTGTAGGCAATTTGTTGCCAAAAACGTGATTGATTGAGGCTTTTAGTCACAATTATTGATTAATTGGACTTTTAGCCGAACTGTTCGAAATAAAGGCAATTACACCGTAGTTATTAATTAACTAGGCACTTTAGCTAATATGTTCGGAGTTTTAGCATTAATACCACAATTATTGATTAACCGGGTATTTTAGCCTAAACTTATTTACTTAAGGCAGTTTGCTGCCAAAATGATTATGGTGTGAATGCAGTTGTAGAATTTACAGTAGAAGAGAATATGCAAAAAATGCTGAAATTAAATAGGCAGGGTTTCGTTATTACCTGAGTTAATCGGCGACCGCTTCTTAGCTTCAGCTTGAAAATTCCAGGTTAAGCTCCTTGTTTGGGGAATATTAATTAAAATTAATTTAATTAAGTGACCAAATATCACAACAGCAGAGTAATAAAAGCCTACACTAAATGCAGAAAAGCAGTAAAAGAATCGCAAGGAGCGTAGGAGAGAAGAGAGCGTCCGTCAACACAGACTGAGTGCCTAAAACAATTGACTCGGGGCTGTACTTATAGGAAAAACCAGTCTGGAGGGCGGGCGCCGCCGCCGTGGACGGCGGGTGCCACCGCCCTATTTGCTTGTTTTCCGTTTCAGAGGCTTTTTTGGGAGTTTCGTACCTCCAAAAAATATTCCGGGACCAGCTCTGCGATCCTCGTAATTTTTCGGACGTTTCAAGTACCATATTGGCATACTTTCGGTGAACTTTTCAAATGGCCTCCGGCCCGGCCGGACTGTTTACAGTCCGGGGAAAATAGGCTTTTTGAGGCCCAAAATTTGAGTATTCATAGGAACCGACGCCCTGGTCAATGTTTGGTCAGAGTGTCCCCAATCCCTGAGCCTGCTCTGGTTAGTCCTGTGGTTTGTTCAAGTTCGTTGGATTCGGCTTCTATTCAGACCTGGTTGAGATGGCTGATGGTAATATGAATGATATTGGCTTTTCCTCTGCCCAGCTAAGGGCAATTACTGAGATAATAGCCGCTGCTTTTGTCCAAGAAAGGGCACAGAATCAGGTTCCTCCTGCTTCAAGTAATCAGCCTATAGTTGAGGAAAGGGAGATTCCAGAACCCACCTCGGGTAACCAAGCCTCTACTGGTAATGCTGCTCTAGTTGAGAATGAGCTAATTAAGCAGTTAGCGGAGCTGAAAGATAAGGTAGAGAAAATGTCTGTTGCGAAAGAGAAGGACCCAGTCACCAATTTCCATGTGGCTGAAAATGTCCTGAAGCCTACGAACTCTACTTCATCCAAGACCTTCAAACACACCTTATTTGAGGGAGACAATGACCTGCAGTCCCACTTGTTTGAGTTCATCCGGGTTGCCCAAATGAACTGGTATGACAAGGAGGATGTGTTACGGGCATTTCCTCAAACACTGCACAAAGAGCTACCGAAGATGGTGTGATAGTTTGGAGATGGAAGTACAAAGAGATTGGGTCAAGCTACAGATTGCTTTTCTCAAACACTTCAAAACAGATGACAGTGATGAATTTGGCCTGCGTGATTTGGAGAGCTTGAGGCAAGAGAAGGATGAAAGCTTCTCTGATTATTACAGGAGATGGAGGACAAAGCTGTTCATGGTCCAGACAAGGCCAAAGGACCAAGACCTTATCAGGATTTTCAGCCGAAGCTTGCTGCCTTACTTCAAGGAGAGGATGCTGGCCCATCCTCTCACCGACTTTTCTCTAGTGCAAAGGGCCGGGTTGAATATTGAAGAGCTTTACAAAGAAGAGAAGAAGAAAAGTCGAGGGTTTGGTAACTATCGGTCCTCCTACAGTGATCAAAGTAGAAATGCTGCAAATAATGCTACAAACCAGTCGGGGAGTAGCAATACTGTTGGAGCTGTTAATGAGAAAGTGAGAAGGGAGTTCACCGATTTGGGCAGACCTTTAAGCACAGTCATGAGATCCTACATCAAGAATGGCGTGCTGTCCAAATCACCAGTTAATCCATTTAAGCCTATTCGGGGTAGGTTTCTGGATCGGGACTGCGAGTATCACCAGTGTAAAGGTCATTCTACCGATGACTGCTTCAAGCTTAGGCATGATATACAGAATTTAATAGATAGTGGGAAGATTACCAAACCTTCTGAGCGCAATAAGCCAAGCACAAAGAAAATCCCTTACCACAATACCAATATAATTATCCACCTCATAAGCCTTCAGCAGGTGGATCGGTTAATGCAATTGGAAGTGGTTTGCCGGAAGAATTGGTATTGGCAGAGGCCGAATGGGAGGAGAAAATGTGTGCCATGTTGAACATCTTGGATGATTGTAGCAGCAATGAGGAAGTAGAAAGGAAGCCGGTGAAAGTTGAAATTGAGAAGAGTATCACAGTCCAGGTGGGAGAAGTACCAGATAATGAGGATGAGCAGATTCAGCTTGCAATTCAAAAAAGTTTGGTTGATCAAGCAGACCAATGGTACTATAGTAGTGATGAGGATGTAAATGAAGTTGGCATCCAGAGCTTGACCCAAAGCGGTCGTGTGTATAACCCGGATAACAATTCCCAGGACAAAGGAAAAGGAGTTGTCATCGATGGGACAGGGAAGAAAACATCAGATAAGGGTGACGAACAGTCCAAGGAGAAGAAGAAGGAAGACGAAGTGGTGAAAGCACAAAAGAAGGCTACTGAGGTGGGTGAAAGTAGTCAAAACAGAGCACCAAGCGGTGTAACAGCAAGTTCAGTACTGAGTCAGCTACAGAGGACTAAGGCTGACATCTCACTATTGGATTTACTGATAGCTTCAAAAGAACATAGAGAATCTTTGTTGGAAGCTATGACATTTGTCAGAGTTCCTGTGAGAATCCAGAGTGTGGATATGATTAATGTGCTACAGTGCAGGATTGGTGAGATCACTTTCTTTGATTCCGATCTTCCCCCCGAAGGTAGGAATCACTTCAAACCTTTGTACATCCAGGTTGCTGTTAATGGACGAGAAACTCATAATGTGATGGTTGACAACGGGTCGGCATTGTGCGTATGCCCACTAAAAATGTTATCCAAATTTAAGATTGAAGAGTCGAAACTCGAGCCATCTAACATGGTTGTTAAAGCATACGATAACACCATTCGTAGCGCTAGGGGAACCTTCAGGGCAAAGATTGCGACAGGAATGATAGAAAGTTGGGTGGACATAGTAGTCTTGGACATCTTGGCCAATTATGCTCTGCTGTTGGGAAGGCCATGGCTCCATCCTTTGGGTGCAATTCCTTCCACATTGCACAGAAAAGTCAAGGTACCTTGGGGCACTGATGTGGTAACTATTAATGCACAAGAAGACCTAAATGTGGCAGTTGTGGAAGGTTTAGAGGCAGCTGTGCCTTTATCTGGTTTTTAGGTGGCTGTGATTGATGATGCTGTGATCACCAAAGACAAAAGTGTGGTCAATAGGATGAGCCCTTTCTCTCGCAAAATGATGAAGAAGATGCAATGGAAATACGGTAAGGGCCTAGGCCGAGATTTACAAGGTTTGAGCCTGTGCCATCTTCACATGGTCAGCAAGATCGATGCAGATTGGGGTACTCAGAGAATAGAAAGAAAGAGAAGTATGAAGTCCAGTCTCCGATAAAAGAGCCAGAACTAAACGGGATTTTCTTCACCCTAGAGGCTTCTGGGGAATTTCAGAGCAAAGGAAAGACATACCCCGGTTTGGAAATCTTCATGACAGACTTTGAGGAGCAGCTCATTAAGTCTCCAGAACCTTCCTTTGAGCAGTTAGTTGAGGGCACACAGTTCATGATTGGCATGGTTCAAACGGGCAGTGGCACAGAATGGTCACAGAAGATACCTGAATTTGAAGACTTCCTCGGGATTGGGGACGAAGCTTCAAGGATGGTGCAAGAACAGAAGTCCAAGGCAAGGATCCTCCAATCAATACTAGCAGCGGAAGATGCAGAGGAAGGTGATGAAGATGACAGAGCATGAAGAGGCGAAAGAGAAAGCTGCCCCAGAAACAGAGGATGCTCCGGATGCTGATGAAGTGGTTCAAGCCATCAAAGACAGTTGTGATGAATGTATTGAACAAGTTATTAATCCTGTTTTTTGTTTTTCTGATTATTGTTTTGAGAACGATTTGGATGGATTCCCTTTATTATTTCAATCAATGGAAGTGAACTTTGATTACTTGTTTTCTTGCTTTCCTGATTTTCACGTTCATGGCATTGATTATACCACGCGCATATTTGACATAAATGCATTGCATCATTTTGCATTTAACCTAAGCACCACCGAAGATCCCAAAATAATCGAAATCAAATCAGACTTTAAGCTTGAACTTAGACAGGAGCTCCAAGAATGTATCAAGAGGAATTCAGAGGTCTGTGCTTGGAGCAACGCCGATATGCTAGGGATCGACAGGTCAATTGCAGAACATTTCATTCCTACCAATCTGAACATCAAGCCAGTAAAGCAGAAGAGGAGACGGGTCAGACCAGAGTGGCAAGATAAGATCAAGGCTGAGGTTCAGAAGCAGTTAGATGCAGGTTTCTTGGAAGTAGTACATTACCCTGAGTGGCTGGCAAACATAGTCCTTGTGCTTAAAAAGGACGGGAGACTAAGGGTCTATGTTGATTACAGGGATCTAAACAAAGCCTCGCCCAAAGATGACTTCCCACTTCCACATATAGATGTTTTGATCGACAGTGCTGCAGGAATGAGATGTTATTCCATTATGGATGGATTCTCCGGGTATAATCAAATCCTGATGGCTTTAGTTGACAAGCATAAGACTGCCTTCACTACTGATTTCAGGACCTTCTGCTATAGGGCGATGCCGTTTGGGTTGAAGAATGCAGGGGCAACATATGAGAGAATGGCTACAACCTTGTTTCATGATATGATCCATAAAGGTTTGGAGGTATATGTCGACGATATGGTGATCATGACAAAAACACAAGAAGAACATACGGAGATGTTGGAAAAGTTCTTCACGCGGGTCAAGCAGTACAATTTAAGACTCAATCCCAAAAAGTGTGTATTTGGAGTCACGAAAGGGAAGTTGTTAGGTTTTGTTGTAGGACGTAACGGGATTGAGGTTGACCCAGATAAAATAAAAGCCATTCAAGAGATGGAGCTGCCAAGAACAGAATGTTAGGTGAGAAGTTTCTTGGGGAAGATCCAGTATATCAGCAGGTTCATTTCTAGATTATCAATTACTTGCGCTCCGATCTTCAAGTTGCTTAGGAAGAACCAACCGGTCAGATGGAACGAGGATTGTCAGAAGGCCTTTGACCATATAAAGGAGTACTTGATGAATCCACCGGCGTTAAGTTCTCCTAGACCGGGAGAACCTTTAATTCTATATTTGTCTGTGGAAGACACAGGAGTTGGAGCTATGTTGGTACAGCCAGACGCTGATGGAGTAGAAAAGGCCATTTATTATATCAGCAAGAAATTACTTCCTATTGAGGAAAAGTATAATTTGATAGAAAAGACATGCATGGCAGTTGTGTGGTCGATCAAAAAGTTAAGGCCTTATTTTGATTCTTTCAGGGTCACCTTTGTTTCTAAAATTGATCCTATGAAGTATCTTTAGAAGACACCTACTCTAGAAGGATGGCTATCCAAATGGTTAATTTAGATGTCCAGTGTAGATGCAGAGTTTGTCACCAAGAAGACGGTCAAAGGTCGGGTTATTGCAGAGTTCCTGGCTGAGAATCCTATTGCAGATGATGAACCATGGGAGCTGGAATTTCCAGATGAACACTTGCTATGCGTTGAAACAGGGGTCTGGAAACTGTACTTTGATGGATCAGCCAATAGAAATGGAGCTGGATATGGTATTGTGATAGAAGCACCCAATGGCGAGGTGACAACAATGTGCAAAAGGTTGTTGTTCCCAGTCACCAACAATATGGCTAAATATGAAGCGTGTATAATGGGAATTGAGTCTCTTCTTGCAGCAGGCGCTAAGGAGGTTGAGGTGATAGGAGATTCACTGTTGGTTATCGAACATGCTAATGAAAGATGGAAAGTTGAGGAAGAAAGTTTGAAGCCCTATGTTGAGTACTTGTTGAGGAATGTAGCACTCTTTGACAAGATCACTTTTACTCACATAGGAAGAACTCATAACAGAATTCCAGATGCTTTGGCAAACCTAGCGTCAGCATGGCAGGATCTGAGCAAGGTCCCAAAAAAGCCATTTATCATTACCACGACAAATATCCCATGCTATGAAGAACATTTTGTGAACCAGGTTGAGTTAGAGGAAGAACCTTGGTTCACAGACATTTTACGGTACATGAAAGATGGAACCTTTTCTGATGATGCCACAAAAGAAGATCGATCGGTTCTAAGAAAAATGGCTTTGAATTATATTCTAGCCGATGGTGAACTGTATAGAAGGGCTTGGGATGGAATGCATCTAAGATGTGTAGGTAAGAAGGAAGGAGAAGAGATAATGAAGAAGATCCATGAGGGAGTCTGTGGTACTCATTTGAGTGGTATGAGTTTAGCCAGAAAGATTATGAGGCAAGGCTACTTTTGGGTGTAGATGGAAGGTGATTGTGTCAACTATGTTCATCATTGTAAAGCCTGACAGTACCACGATAACAAAAATCACTTGCCTGCTGTTGAGCTCCACCCAACAATTCCTTCTTGGTCTTTTTTCAGCCTGGGGCATAGATATCATTGGCAGGATCACTCCAGCAGCATCGAATGGTCATCAGTATATTTTGGTTGCAGTGGACTACTTTTCTAGATGGATTGAAGCTCAGTCTTATAAAACTTTGGCTGCGAAACAAGTGGCTAGATTTATTGAGCAGAACATTTTCTATCGCTATATTGTTCCCCATCACATAGTTACAGACAATCGTTCTCATTTCCAAGCAGACGTCGGCCACTTGTTATATAGATATAAGGTTGAGCATCATCATTCCTCTCCTTATCAGCCTCAAGCTAATGGTGCAGTAGAAGCCGCCAATAAGGAGATTAAGAGAATTATGTCCAAAATGTGCGAGAGGTATAGAGGCTGGGCTGATAAACTTCCTTTCGCGCTCTGGGGGCATCGAACTACTTTCAAGTCAGTGAATGGAGCTTCTCCTTTCGAGCTTGTATATGGGATGGAGGCAGTATTACCAGTAGAGCTTGAAAAGAAGTCTCTCAGGGTGCTTGTGGAAGCTGGTCTGACCGAAGAAGAATGGGTCAAGAAAAGGTATGAAGATCTGGCGCTGTTGGATGGCAGAAGATTAAATGCTAGATTCCAAGATCAAATGAGAAAGAGAAGGATTGCTCATTTCTACAATAAGCAGGTACATCCAAGGGCTTTGAAAAATGGAGATTTAGTGTTGGTCAGACTGTTGGACCACGAGTCCCAGAGTCATCCTGGAGGGAAATTCAGACCCAACTGGCATGGACCGTTCAAAATTCAGAAGCTATTAGCCAAAGGTGCCGCTGAATTGGTCACTATGGAAGGGAAGCCTTTTAATCGGATCGTTAATCAAGATCAGATGAAAAGGTTCTATGTCTGAAATGATGATTTCGGTTAAAAAAAAAAAAAAAACAAGGCTAGGTTGAAAACCCGAAAGGGCGACTTAGGCAAGAAATAAGCTCGCTAGGTTGAAAATTCGAAAGGGCGGCCTACGCAAAAGTTAGAGTCTATAAAAATATAGTAAAAAATTAGTCTTTTGGGGTTAACGCGTGGTGCTTAGTTTAAATGTGAAATCTATGCCATGCGTTCGTGACATGTTGCGACTGTGAACCCCTCCCCCAAAAATAGGCATATGGTGAATATGACTAAGGGCAGAAATGCACGTGAAATGTGTGAGTCGCCACCTTGTTTAATTATTTTAGGGTAAACTAGGAAAAAACCCTAAGTTGACTCCAATTTTAATTAACCTAGTTACTAGATTAATTATCCCAATGTTTAAGGCACAATCTACGAACCCGAGGTGGATCCTGAGACTATGTCATGCTGATTAACTAACCGATGAATGAATGCTTGGCAAGGTAATTGGACCAATGAAATGTTTAAGTAATTTCGACTTGCCGCTCGGGGTTAAATCCCAAACGTGCCTACGTACTTCCGTTTGAATGGAAGATCAAAGTCGATGTAGTTCAATAGGCCTTTTTTTAAAGGGCTTTGAATGGGTATGCTTAATGCATGAGTGTGTGTATGCTTCGTGCATTTTGTTTAGGCATTTTGCCAAAGTTTGATTGATCTGTTGTTTTAGGCATTTGTTGCTAAAAGTGTTGATTTAAGGCTTTTAGCCAAAAAGATTGATTTAGGCAAATTGTTGCCAAAAGTTGATGTGATTTAGGCAATTTGTTTACCAAAAGTGTTGATTGGGCGATTGTCGCCAAAATGATTGATTTAAGGCTTTTAGCCAAAAGATTGATTAATTCAAGGCATTTTGCCAAAAATTGATGTGTAATTTAGGCAACTTGTTGCCAAAATGTGATTGATTAAACTGTAGGCAATTTGTTGCCAAAAAAACGTGATTGATTAAGGCTTTTAGCCACAATTATTGATTAATTGGACTTTTAGTCGAACTTGTTCGAAATAAAGGCGATTATACCATAGTTATTAATTAACTAGGCTTTTTAGCCAGTATGTTCGGAGTTTGGCATGAATACCACGATTATTGATTAACCGAGCATCTTAGCCTAAACTTATTCACTTAAGGCAATTTATTTGCCAAAATGATGACGATGGTGTGAATGCGGTTGTAGAATTAGGAGTAGAAGAGAATATGCATGAAATGCTGAAATTAAATAGGCAAGGTTTCGTTATTACCTGAGTTAATCGGCGGCCGCTTCTTAGCTTCAGCTTGAAAATTCCAGATTAAGCTCCTCGTTTGGGGAATATTAATTAAAATTAATTTAATTTAAGTGACCAAGTATCACAACAGCAGAATAAAAGCCTACACTAAATGCAGAAAAGCAGTAAAAGAATCGCAAGGAGCGTAGGGGAGAAGAGAGCGTCCGTCAACACAGACTGAGTGAGTAAAAAAGTCGCACCGGGGCTGTATTTATAGGGAAAACTCGGGCTGGAGGGCGGCAGTTGCCACCGTGGAGGGCGGCCGCTGCCGCCGCGTAGGACGGCGGTCTCAGCCGCCCTTACTGGCGGCCTCTGCTGCCCTTGCCGGCGGACTTGTTAGTCTTTCGTTCCAAAGGCTTTTTTGGGAGTTCCGTACCTCCGAAAAATATTCCGGGACCAGTTCCGCGATCCTCGTAATTTTCCAGACATTTCAAGTACCATATTGGCATACTTTCGGTAAACTCCCAAAATGGCCTCTGGTCCAGCCGGAGTGTTTGCAGTCCGAGAAAATAGGCTTTTTAAGTCTCAAAATTTGAGTATTCACATTGCCCCCCACCGGCAACCATAAAAATGACTTATGGGAGTCGGTGGTTGTCTGAAAAATAAATTTTGAAGGCAAAAATCGGACGCGTCGAAAAGACCCGCCTTTTGGCCTTCGTGGCCAAATTGGGCATTTTTGGGCCTTTGGGGCCAAATTGAGAATTTTTGGGCATTAGGGGCCAAAATGTGAACTTTTGGGCCTTTGTGGCCAAATTGGGGAATTTTTGGGCCTTTGTGGCCAAATTGGAAATTTTTGGGCCTTTGGGGCCAAGATGCGAATTTTTGGGCCTTAGGGCCAAGATGTGAACTTTTGGGCCTTTGTGGCCAAATTGGAAATTTTTGGGCCTTTGGGGCCAAATTGAGAATTTTTGGGCCTTTAAGGCCAAATTGGGGAATTTTTGGGCCTTTGGGGCCAAATTGAGAATTTTTGGGCCTTTGTGGCCAAATTGGGAATTTTTGGGCCTTAGGGGCCAAGATGCGAATTTTTGGGCCTTAGGGGCCAAGATGTGAACTTTTGGGCCTTTGTGGCCAAATTGGGGAATTTTTGGGCCTTTGGGGCCAAATTGAGAATTTTTGGGCCTTTGTGGCCAAATTGGGCATTTTTGGGCCTTTGGGGCCAAATTAGGAATTTTTGGGCCTTAGGGGCCAAAATGTGAACTTCCGGGCCTTTGTTGATCAGAGGAGGAGGAGGCCCCGTCGCTGATGCCATGGTTGCTAGGCTTTTCTGTTGTTGTCTGTACTTTTCTTTGCCTGTATTTTCTGTACTGTACTTTATTTGTACCTGCATTTGGTTAGTACTGAAAATTTTATATGTATGCATGATTATCCACTTTGACTTGTAAAAAACGGGATTTTTTTTTCAATTTTCGATTTTCAAATTTTTTTTCAAAACTGAATCCATTTTATAACCACAGCATGCACAATTAGACTGAGAGTCTCTCCAAGGTAGAAAAGATCAATTTGGGGAGGTACGGTCTATTTCCTGGTATGACATCACCTGCTTTATCCAGGTTAGCTTCCGCCATACCCGAGTTTACCTGCTAGGCCTTACACATTGCACGTGGTACTGCGCTTCGCGCGTTTTGAGGCAGATGGGGATAGACCAGACTGTTCCGATTGTGGATGGCATTTCAGCTGATTCAGCCATCACTCCGGGTGTTACCCGAGCCGTCCTTAGGGCTTGGGTTAGAGACCATCACATGGTTAGGCCTTTACCTAATCCTGCCGGTGTTCAAACTTCTCCTGAGTATCGGACCTGGTTCATTGCCGTTGTCTGGCCAGTTGAAAGGCCAAGGAGGAACGCAGTGCTGAGTGTACTTGAAGGTTGGGCTCAGGCTGACGCTGATAATGAGGTTGGGACTGATGAGGAGATTGTGTTGGCTCCTCGGACAGGCGAGGTTGGAGAGAGTTCAGCGGCTAGGGACGACTCGGAGGATATTGCCCCACGGAGGCGACGGGACACCTAGACTCTTATAGGCTTTTGGACTTTTGTTGTTTTTTCCCTTATTTTGACTTTTTTGACTTTTTATTTGGGACTTTGACTTTGGATTTTGGATTTTGTTCTTTGGCTTTGGATGTATGTTTCCATTTTTTTTTTTTTTTTTTTTTTGGACTTGGACATAGATTTCATTATTTATTTATTTTTCTTGGACTCTTTTGCTTTCTGCTTGACTTCGGACTGTTTGACTTTATTGCTTTAATTGGGAATGTTATTTGACTTTTAAGCTTTCCAAGCATTTTCCAACTTTATTTATTCAAGCTCTAAGTTTTGCCTAAGTCGCCCTTTCGGGTTTTCAGCTTAGTGAGCCACCCATTTTTGCCTAAGCCGCCCTTTCGGGTTTTCAGCTTAGCGGGCCCCGACTTTTGCCTAAGCCGCCCTTTTCGGGTTTTCAACTTAGCGGGTTTTTTTTTCACTTTTTTTTTCTTTTCTTTCCCTTTTTTTTTTTATTTGGCAAAGAAGAATGAATTATGAAATGATTTTTTTTCCATTAATGTTTGGACCGCGCCCAAAGAGGGCTACCTACATATCTCCAATACACAATTTCTTTTTTTCCGAGGAGAATCAGGTCTAATGTAGCTCTTTTAACATTATGCAATGCTTATTACACAAAATATCTTTTTAACTGATGTAAATTACATGGATTAGTGAATTCCAAACCATCCAAATCAGTCAAAATGACGGGTCTACCAGACAATATTTTCTTCAACACATAGGGTCCAGCCCAATGAGGACGAAACTTCCCACGTGGGTCTATGATTGGCTGTCTAATTTCCTTCAGGACCAAACAACCTTCTTCCAGTTTTCGGTCTTTGACCTTCTTATTAAAATGTCGTGCCATTCTTCTTTGGTAAACTTGAGTTTGGTGGATCGCTTGCAATCATTTTTCGTCCACACCCAAGAGTTGCAAATGATAATTCTTAGCCCAATCTGCTTCGCTGATCTGGCTTTCGCGAATAATCCTCGCCGAATGAACTTCCAGCTCAATAGGCAACACTGCTTCCATACCATACACTAAAGAATACGGGGTTGCCCCAGTAGGTGTTCTGATTGAAGTCCTGTATCCCCATAAGGCATTTGGTAATTGTTAGTGCCAAGCTTTATGCTTTTGAACTGTCTTTTGTAGAATGACCTTTATAGCCTTATTTGCAGCCTCTACAGCCCCATTTGTTTGTGGACGATAGGGCGAGGACTTATGATGTTGGATTCTCTTTTCTTTCAACAAATCAGAAAATTGACTGTGAAAGTGAGACCCATTATCAGTGACGATCTCAAATGGCGTTCCGTACCGACAAAGGATGTTAGTACGAACGAACTGTGCCGCCTTCTTGGCATTCAAAACCGAATAAGAGGCTGCCTCAATCCATTTAGTGAAATAATCCATAGCAACCATGATGAATTGATGACCATTGGAAGCCTTTGGGTGGATTTTTCTGATCACGTCTATGCCCCAAGTTGCGAAGGGCCAAGGTGAAGCAATAGGATTCAAATTGACCGGAGGCTGTTTTTGCAGCTTAGCAAAAATTTGACACTCATGGCACTTCTGCGCGTGCCTCACGCAATCTGCATTCATGGTTGACTAGTAATATCCCAGGTTCACGATTTTCTGAGCCAAGGCTATCCCATGCATGTGTGGACCAGACTCCCCATTAAGTAAGGAATCCATGATGGTTTGAGCTTCTCCCTCATCAACGCACCTTAGGTGAAGGCCATTCCAACTTTTTTTATACAGAACTCCCCCAGTAAGGAAATATCCGGATGCTAACTGTCTCAATGTCCGTTGATCAGTCTTGGTGGATCCCTCCGGGTAGGCTTCATTCTGAAGATAATTCTGTATATCCCAATACCAAGACTTGTCATCCACCAAATTCATGATATGTGCTGGCTGTTTCTGTAGCCGAACTGTCAGAGGTCTGTGAATACTCAAATTTTGAGACTCGAAAAGCCGGTTTTCCCGGCCGCGGCGGTGGCGGCCGCCCTTAAAGGCGGCGGTAGCCGCTATCGGCCGCCGGCGACAGCGGCTGCAGTCGCCTGTGAATACTCAATTTTTTTGAGGCTCAAAAGCCTATTTTTTTCGGACTGCGAACAGTCCGGCCGGACCGGAGGCCTTTCAGAAAATTCACCGGAAGTATGCCAATATGGTACTTGAAACGTCCGGAAAATTACGAGGATCACGGAACTGGTCCCGGAATATTTTTTGGAGGTCCGGAACTCCCGGAAAAGCCCCCGGAGTGAACCTACCTGCCCCGGTGGCTCAGCCACCGGAGCCAGCCGCCGAGCCGGCGGCCCAGCCGCCGAAGGACCGGCGGCTCGGCCGCCGGGAAGGTCGCCAAGTCGGCGGCCCGTCCCGGCGGCCCAGCCGCCTGGCAGGCCGACGAACCGGCGGCCCGGCCGCCGGGCGGGCCGCTGAGACCCGGCGGCCCGACCGCTGAGACCCGGCGGCCCGGCCGCCGGGAGGGCCGCCGATCCGGCGGCCCAGCCGGCGGCCCGGCCGCCGAGACTTGGCGGCCCGGCCGCCGAGCCGGCGGTCCATCCGGCGACCCAGCCACCGGAAACAGTCCGTTTTGCGCCTATAAATACAGGCCTCGGGCCTCCTTTTTTCCTCACTCAGTCTGTGTTGACGGACGCTCCTTCTCCCTCTCGCTCCTTGCGAATTCTTTACTGCTTTTTTTGCATTTTAATTTAGCTTTTATTGCTTTCTTTCTTTGTTAAGTGGTCATTAAAATTAAATTAATTAATTTCCCTTAACGAGGAGCTTAACCTGGAGTTAAGAAGTGGCCGTCGACTAAATCAGGTACGCAAAACTAAACTCTGTTTTTTTTAATTTTAGCATTTCATGCACGCTTCTTTTCTACTCCTCTTAAATTCTATAACTGCATAAATGCATTCATACCATTAACTAGGCAAATAAATTGCCTCAATTAAATAAATTTAAGCTAAATGCCCGGTTAATTAATGATCGTGGTATTAAAGTTTAAATTCGACAATATTGGCTAAAAGCCTAGTTAATCAATAACTATGGTGAAATTGCCTTTATTTCGAACAAGTTTCGGCTTAAGTCTAATTAATCAATAATTGTGACTAAAAGGCCCTAATTAAACACTTTTTTTATTATGGCAATAAATTGCCTATATTTCAATTTAATTAATCACTTTAGGCAAACAAATTGCCTATAAGTGAAGATTAACCTTTTTAGCGACAAATCGCTTAAATTAAATTTCTTTGGCTAAAAGCCTTCAAACAATTTTTTTTGGCAAATAAACTGCCTTAAATCAATCAACTTTGGCGACAATCGCCCAATTAGCATCATTTGGCAAATTAATTGCCTAAACCAATATTTTGGCTTTAAAAGCCTTAAAACAATTCGTTTGGCACAAATGCCTTAAAAATCAATCTTTTGGCAAGAATAAGCCCAAATTAAATTCTTTTGGCTAAAAGCCTCAAAATCAACATTTTGGCACCAAGTGCCTAAATCCTTCAACCTTTTTGGCAAAATGCCTAAACAAAATGCACAAAGCATACACACACTCATGCATAAAGCATCCCATTCAAAGCCCTCTAAAAGAGGCCTATCGAACTACGTTGACTTTGATCTTCCATTCAAACGGAAGTACGTAGGCACGTTCGGGATCTAACCCCGGGCGGCAAGTCGAATCACATAAACATCTTTTTCATTGGTCTAAATTATTTCATCTTCCTTGCAAAACATTCATTCTTAGGTTAGTTTCATCAGCATGACATAGTCTCGGGATCCACCTCGGGTTCGAAGACCTTGCCTTAGACATTGGGCTAATTAATCTAGTAACTAGGTTAATTAAAATTGGAGTCACTTAGGGTTTTTCCTAGTTTACCCTAAAACAATTAAACAAGGTGGCGACTCATTCATTCACGTGCATTTCTTCCTTTAGTCACATGCATTCACATGCTATATGACATTTTGGGGAGGGGTTCACAAGGTCGAATGACTTGGTCTCCCCCTACATTAACCCTGCAGGCCAAAGTAGCCAGAGCATCAGCAAACTGATTTTTGGCTCGCGGCAAGTAGTGGAAGGATAAATCCTCAAATTGCTGAGCCAATTCGTCCAAGCGTTGTAGGTAAGGAACCAAACGCTCTTCCTTAATTTTCCATTTTCTCAAAGCTTGGGAGACTATTAAATTGGAATCCCCGAAAACCTTGAGGACCTTTATTTCCTTTTCCAGGGCTGCTTCTAACCCCGTTATGCAAGCTTCATACTCGGCTTCATTGTTGGTGCAGTCGAAATCTAATTTGACTGCGATTGGGACGTATTCTCCACAAGGAGTTTTGAATACGACTCCCACCCCATTTCCACGGTAGTTTGAAGCTCCATCGAAGTACATTTCCCAGACTTCACTTTCCAAGCTCAACAAGTCTTCATCAGGAAATTCTACCTCCGGCATTTGGTCTTCGACCGGTAATTCTGCTAATTGATCAGCCAAGGCTCCGCCCTTCACTGCCTTCCGTTGTACAAATTTTAAGTCATAGGCTGCGAGCACCGACACCCACTTAGCCATCTTACTGTCAAGAACCGGCCTCTCCATAAGGAATTTCAAGGGGTTCGATTCAGAAATAACGTATGTGGTGTAGGACGAGAGGTAGTGCTGCAGCTTTGTACAAGCCCAAACTAGAGCCAGACACAACTTCTCTATCTTATTGTATTTTAGCTCGTAGTCTAGCATCCTTTTGCTGAGGTAATACACGGCATTTTCTACTCTTGTATCTTCTGCTTGTTGAGCTAGCATTGCACCCATCGCTTCTTCTGTCACTGATAGGTACAATAGCAAAGGCTTTCCTAGCCTTGGTGGCTGTAAAACTGGCGGGGATAACAGATATTGCTTGACTTGGTCAAAAGCTTTCTGATAATCCTCATTCCATTTGATGGCTACTCCTTTCCTGAGTAATTTGAAAATCGGACCACAAGTATTGGCCAATTGATTGATGAACCGGCTGATGTACTGTAACTTTCCCAGGAAACCCCGAACTTCTTTTTCCGTCTCCGGTGTTGGCATTTCCAGAATGGCTTTGGCTTTTGAAGGGTCAATCTCTATGCCCTTCCGACTGACCATATGCCCCAGAAATACTCCGGATGTAGCTCCGAACAAACATTTCGCCTGGTTGAGCTTTAAATTGTACTTTCGAAGTCTAAGGAAGAACTTCTCAAGTGCTGTTGTATGTTCTTTAGCTGTTTTTGATTTAACAACCATATCGTCCACATACACTTCTACTTCTTTGTGAATCATGTCATGGAAAATGGTCATTGCCATTCTTTGATAGGTTGCCCCGCATTTTTGAGCCCAAAAGGCATAACCCTGTAGCAGTAGGTTCCCCACTCTGTGATGAATGCTATTTTCTCTTTGTCTGGCAAATGCATCATTATTTGATTGTATCCGACAGCAAGATCGGTCAAGGAGACCATCTCGTGTCCAGCCATTCGGTCCACCAACAAGTCAATGTGCAGCAGGGGGAAGTCGTCCTTCAGACATGCTTTATTCAAATCCCGGTAATCCACACACATTCTGACTTTGCCATCTTTCTTCAGCACCGGCACAATATTCGCTAACCATGTCGGGTAGGCAATGGGTTCTATGAACTTATTTTCCAGTTGCTTGGCTACTTCTTCCTTGATTTTCAAGGACCATTTTGTTTTCAGCCTTCTTAGCTTCTGTTTTACCAGCTTAGCCTCAGGGTATACTGGAATCTTGTGCACCGCTATTGCCGGGTCAATTCCCGTGATGTCACTTGCCTTCCACATGAAGCAATCGGCAAACTTCTTCAAGCATTCAATGACCTGTTCCCTGTTCACACAGTCAGATGCAATATATGTATGTTCATTTTCTTCTTTGCCAATTATTATTTTTTCTTTTTCATTTTTTATTTCATTTATTTGATTTTCAATGTTTTTGCTTGGAAATGCTTGGAAAGATAGACACGCGGGTAGCCAATAATTTGCAAGCTCTTATTGATTAGGACGGAATTGTCCTCAAAAATTACATCAAATTTGAAGTCTAGATTTTCTAAATCCGACACAGACGACTCAGAACTGGAACTGTGAACACCCAAATTTTGAGGCTCGAAGAGCCATTCTTTTCGGACTGCAAATAGCCCGGCCGGACCAAAGGCCATTTTGGAAGTTCACCGAAAGTATGCCAATATGGTACTTGAAACGTCCGGGACGTCGCAAGGATCGCAAATCTGGGCCCGAAATTTTTTTTGGAGGTCCGGAGTGCCCGGAAAGGCCTCCGGAGCGAAAAGATAGCAAGACCACCGACCACTGGCGGCCCAGCCACCGGCCACGGCAGCCCAGCCGCCCGAGCCCGGCGGCCCTAGCCGCCCGAGTCGGCGGCCCAGACGCGGCACCGCGCGGCCCGGCCCGGCGGCCCAGCCGCCGGACACGGCGGTCCGGCCGCCGGCCCCCTGCGGCCCGGCCGCCGACAACCGGCGGCCCGGACGCCGGCCCCTGCGGCCCGACCGCCGGCCCACAGCGGCCCGGCCGCCGAGCCGGCGACCGACCGGCGAGAGCCGGAGGCCCAGCCGCCGAGCCCGGCCGCCGAGTCCAGCGGCCCGGCCGCCGGAACAGTCCGTCTTTGCCTATAAATAGTGGCCTCAGCACTCCGTTTTCGGCACTCAGTCTGTGTTGACGGACGCTCCTTCTCCCTACGCTCTTTGCGATTCTTTACTGCTTTCTTGCATTTTTTAATTTTAGTTTTATTTTATTGTTGTGATACTTGGTCACTTAAAATTAAATTAAAATTAATTCCCTTAACGAGGAGCTTAACCTGGAGTTAAGAAGCGGTCGACGATTAAATCAGGTACATGAACTGAACTCGGCCTATTTAATTTTAGCACTTCATGCATGCTTCTTTTCTACTCCTAATAATTCTACAACTGCATAAATGCATCCATGTCATCATTAGGCAAACAAATTGCCTCAATTAAATAAAGTTAGGCTAAATGCCCGGTTAATTAATAATCGTGGTATTAAAGCCTAAATCCGACAATATTGGCTTAAAATACCTAGTTAATTAATAGTTATGGTGTAATCGCCTTTATTTCAAACAAATCCGGCTTAAGTCCAATTAATTAATAATTGTGGCTAAAAGCGTTAATCGATCACGTTTTGGCAACCAATTGCCTGCAATTAAATCAATTTTTTTTGGCAAAATACCTAAAATTAATCAACTTATTTTGGCTAAAAGCCTTAAATCAATCACTTTGACGACAATCGCCTAAATAATTATCTTTTGGCAAACAAATTGCCTAAATCAACCTTTTTGGCCAAAAAGCCTTCAAATTAATCAATCTTTTGGCTAAAAGCCTTAAATCAAGCATTTAGGCGACAATCGCCTAAATCACAATATTTTTGGCAACATTTGCCTAAATCATTCTTTTTGGCTAAAAGCCATTAAAATCAACATTTTTGGCATCAAATGCCTAAAAATCAATCAATTTTCAGGTAAAATGCCTAAACAAAATGCACAAAGCATACACACACTCATGCATAAAGCATACCCATTCAAAGCCCTCTAAAAGAGGCCTATCGAACTACGTTGACTTTGATCTTCCATTCAAACGGAAGTACGTTGGCACGTTCGGGATTTAACCCCGAGTGGCAAGTCAAAATCACATTTCATTGGTCTAAATCACATTAATCACCCTGCAAAGCATTCATTCATAGGTTAGTTCTTCAGCATGACATAGTCTCGGGATCCATCTCGGGTTTGTAGACCATGCTTTAACATTGGGTTAATTAATCTAGTAATTAGGTTAATTAAAATTGGAGTCAACTTAGGGTTTTTTCCTAGTTTACCCTAAAATAATTAAACAAGGTGGCGACTCACACATCACGTGCATTTCTTCCTTAGTCACATGCATCCTTATGCATTTGATGTTTTGGGGAGGGGTTCACAGTTTGGCGACTTCACTGGGGACTATCTTATGTAATCTTTTTGCATAAAAGTGGACTACAATTGTTGAATAAACTAACCTGCCCTTCTTTAGGGCATTACTTTATTATGCTTTGTTTTACAGGGTACCTTAACATAAATCGAGTGTTCTTTCTTTAAGAATACTCGATGAGAGGAAATTTGAACTTAAGTGACAAATTTGATTAAGACATTTAAATTTGTTGATCTATTTGCACG
This sequence comes from Jatropha curcas, assembly GCF_041381405.1. Lineage (NCBI taxonomy): Eukaryota > Viridiplantae > Streptophyta > Magnoliopsida > Malpighiales > Euphorbiaceae > Jatropha > Jatropha curcas. The sequence continues at coordinate 13,616,644 of NC_143152.1, read as the reverse complement.
ATTGAGAATCTTTTTCTCCATTGCATAAAAAAAATGAATTTCAAATGAATTTCTTCTCTCTCTGTTCAAACTTCTGAGTCTGGATAGCAAGTAGCGCTGATCGGCAGGTCTCTTTGATTATGTCGACGGACAGCCAAAGCGTCCTCCCTGTTACCGCAAACCATCCCTAATCCTTTTGGGGATGGCCCATGAGTATGCGTACCGTTGGACCCACGCGAAACTCCTTGTTTCACATGTGGTTAGGTATATCCATGCTCAAGGTTCAAGGGTCCCTTAATAAACCGATTCTCTATTTGTGTCATAGCCTATAGAACCTATCCTTTAGGACTGTATGCACCAAATAATGCGAATCATCTCATTGAAACAGATTATGACGTGTTGTTATGCGCATTCACGACATGTCATAAACATAGGGTAAACACAAAGAGAGCATGAAACACTCTTTTACTTTCAGTCATGCACAGTTGGACAAGAGAGTCAATTCACCTCACATCAGCTACCTGATACACCGACCACTGTACCTAATCCAGCTACCCTTATCCTTACAGGTGCCCACGATCCAAGTGCCCACATCTGTGCCAGCCACACCTACAGTACTATCACCAGCTTCACCAGCTTCACCAGCTACACCAGCTTCACCTGCAACTCCTACAACTTTATCTGCACCAATGGCATCACTTGCTGATATCCAAACCCTCATTGAACAACTAGAGGCTAGAATGGAGCCCAGAATGAATGAAGCACTGGCTGCCCAAAGGACCGCCCTGATAGCTGAACTGGGTAATGTGAATGGTAATGGAAATGGGGCTTCCGCTGGGGGAAGTGGACCTGCTACCTCCAATCAGGGTCCTGCTGCTGAACCTGCAAACCCTGCCCTAAACCTGGATGATATGCCCTCTAAAACTGCCTCTGAGCTGGAAGCTCAGAGAATGAGAGAAAAACTAGAGCTCTTAGAAAGGTCCATCACTGCTCTCAAAACCCACAAGGAGGTGGTGGACATGGACTCTTTGTCCTTGTTTCCCGAGGCAAGACTGCCAACCAAGTTCAAGATGCCCAACATGGACAAATTCGATGGAACCACTTGTCCTAAAACTCACCCGAAGATGTATGTGGGTGCCCTTAACCCGTTTGGATTGAGCAGCGAGCTCCTTGCTCAGTTGTTCCAGCAATCACTCACTGGCGCTGCTTTGAGATGGTTTGTCAGTTTAGACCGGTCCAAAATGAAAACTTGGGAAGACATCTGCAATGCATTCAATTCCCAATACCATTACAATATGGAGGTGGATGTTACTCGAAGGGAGCTAGAAACCACTAAGCAAAAAAATAATGAGCCCTTTTCCTCGTTCCTTACGAGGTGGAGAGCCAAGGCCGCCCAAATGATTAATCGACCTTCTGAACAAGAGCAGGTAGACATAATAATAAAAAATCTGCAGCCTGTCTACCAATAGCAACTACAGACTCAGTACCTACCAACATTCCAGTCGCTTATTGCCACTGCTACGAAAGTAGAAGATCTGATTCAGATGGGGCAACTGAAAGAAGACTCAGGAACCTCAAAGTATAAGAAACCTAGCCAAGCTAGCAAGGTCCACGAAGTGGCTAGCATCACTCCCACGAATCCTTTACGTGTGGGGAACATGAGAAATAATAATCAATCGTCCAGAAGAACTTATACTGATCTCGGGATGCCGATCCTTGTGGTATTCCGAGAGGCCGTCAAGGCCAACTACATCAAGCCTTTGGAAGCAAGGCCACCACCAAATCCATTACCAAGGAATTACAGGGCTGATGAATACTGTGAGTATCATCAGGGGCATGGGCACAAGACTGAAGCGTGTTGGACGCTCAAGAACCGCATCCAGGACCTGGTGGACAACGGTTCAATTATTCCCAGAAGTAAGCCAAACATTAGTACTAACCCCTTACCAAATCACGGGGTAAATGCTACTATGGCTGATCAGGAACTGATCGATCCTTTCGAACTGTTCCTAGAAATGAATAACATCTGTGTCTTGGATTTGAATGACCTAATCGGAGAACTTGATGCTATAACCAAGAGCGGGAGACAATATGAACCGTTAGTTTTGGACAAAATTCAAAATAAACCCTACCAGAGGGCAGAGGAACCAAAGGAGGACCCGGTGCTGTCACAATTAAAAAAGACACAAGCTAGGGTGTCAATCTGGGAACTTTTGGCATCATCCTTTCCTCATCGCCAAGCTCTTTGCAAGGCTTTGAGTCAACTTCAGACGCCTGTGGAAGTTAGCCCTGAAGTGCTAGTATCCACCCTCACCCAATCATCTAAAACACGAAGCATCAGTTTCTCTGATGACGATTTGCCCAAGGAGGGAGGCAGTCATAACAATGCTCTTTATGTCACTGTTCAGACTCGAGACAAAACCGTGCCCATGGTTCTCATTGATAATGGGTTGGCGCTGAACGTCTGCCCACTGAGAGTAGCCAGCTGTCTAGGGTTGGAAGAAACTGACTTCACTCCCTCGGACCAGATAGTGAAGGCCTATGACAGCACCCGAAGGGAAGTTTTGGGGGTTGCTACGCTAAAGTTAACAGTTGCGCCAGCTGTGATGGAAGTCCCCTTCCAGGTAATTGATGTACCGACTAGCTTCAACCTGCTTCTGGGCCGACCATGGATACACCACACTAAGGCAGTGCCCTCGTCCTTGCACCAAAAGGTCAAGTTTCCATATGAGGACAAAGTTATCACCATTCAGGGGGATGACTACAGTCAACTCAAAAAGCCAAAGGGCCAGCCTCTCTTTGAGGTCAACCCTGAGACTGCCAACCTACCCCTCTCGGGATTTCAGTATGATACTGTGCAGTTCATAGAAGGAAAGACTGCAAACTCTCGAATTCTCTTTGATTTTGGGACGGTGCAAATAAACTGCATAGTGCCCTTGATGCTTAAGATGTCCTATCTGCCAGGAATGGTTATGGCCAGATCTGGGAAAACATACCCCAAACTGCAAGCCTGGGAGTGTCCAGTGAATGAGGGAACCTTCAGACTAGGCTATGAGCCCACTAATGAAGACCGTGCCAAGAGAACCAGAAGGGGAAGGAAAGAGAGTGTACAGATACGGCCTTACTTTCTGACTTTGAACAGTTATTTCTGTAAATTGGGAGAAACAGTTCCTTACTGTGGCTTCCGAGAACCCTTTTGCTGCCCAACCGCTAAGAAGATGCTACCTGGGTTGGAAATATTCTCAGATGTCTGGGGCAACAGGCCCGAAACAGTAACTGAACTGGAAGCAGAAGACTTCATGCAACCTAGCCTCTTTGACGAAGTTGCGGTTATCACAGGAAATGATGGGAACCGAGACCTGCTAGATCTGATCAAGCCGAATGAAGGGCCCCTCACCAACTGGTACAGCGAGGAGGAGCGCATTGCTGATAAACCCCCTCCCAAGTCAAGCCTAGTACCAGAGTCTGTAATCGAGTCCTGTACTGAGTCCGAGTCTGACCCCGAGTCTGAAACTAAGTCAGAGTCTAGTTCCAGTTTCGAGTCATCTGCATCGGATCTAGAAGATCCAGATCTCAAATTTGATGTATTTTTTGAAGACGATTCCGTCATAATTAATAAAGGATTGCAAATTCTTGATTACCCTGCGTGTCTATCTTTCCAAGCATTTCCAAGCAAAAATAATCAAATAAATGAATTAAAAAATGAAAAGGAAAAAATAGTAATTGGCAAGGAAGAAAATGAACATACATACATTGCATCTGATTGCATGAACAGGGAATAGGTCAGTGAATGTTTGAAGAAATTTGCTGATTGCTTCATGTGGAAAGCAAGTGACATCACCGGAATTGACCCAGCAATAGTGGTGCACAAGATTCCAGTGTATCCAGAGGCTAAGCCAGTGAAACAGAAGCTAAGAAGGCTGAAAACAGAATGGTCCTTGAAAATCAAGGAGGAAGTTGCCAAGCAGCTGGAGAACAAGTTCATAGAACCTATTGCCTACCCGACGTGGTTAGCGAACATCGTGCCGGTGCCGAAGAAGGATGGAAAAGTGCGAATGTGTGTGGACTACCGTGATTTGAATAAAGCATGTCCGAAGGACGATTTCCCTCTGCCGCACATCGACTTGTTAGTGGACCGAATGGCTGGACACGAGATGGTCTCCTTGACTGATCTTGCTGTCGGTTATAATCAAATAATGATGCATGAGCCAGACAAAGAGAAAACGGCGTTCACCACGGAGTGGGGAACTTACTGCTACAGGGTCATGCCTTTTGGGCTCAAAAATGCCGGGGCAACCTATCAACGAATGGCGACAACCATCTTCCATGACATGATTCACAAAGAAGTAGAAGTATATGTGGACGATATGGTTGTCAAATCAAAAACAGCTGAAGAACATACGACAGCGCTTGAGAAGTTCTTCCTAAGACTTCGAAAGTACAATTTAAAGCTCAATCCGGCAAAATGTCTGTTTGGAGCTGCATCCGGAGTATTTCTGGGGCATATGGTCAGTCGGAAGGGCATAGAGATCGACCCTTCAAAATCCTGTTTTTGGAGATTCCAACCTGATAGTCTCTCAAGCTCTAAGGAAATGGAAAATTAAGGAAGAGCGTTTGGTTCCTTACCTGCAACGTTTGGACGAATTGGCCCAACAGTTTGAGGAACTATCTTTTCACTACCTGCCGCACGCTAAAAATCAGTTTGCAGATGCTTTGGCAACCTTGGCTTCCATGGTTAATGTAGGGGGAGATCAAGTCATTCGACCTCTGACGGTTCGGCTACAGAAACAGCCAGCGCATGTCATGAACCTAGTCGATGACAAGCCGTGGTTTTGGGATATACAGAATTATCTTCAGAATGAAGTCTACCCGGAGGGATCCAACAAGACTGATCAATGGACATTGAGACAGTTAGCATCTGGATATTTCCTTACTGGGGGAGCCCTGTATAAAAGGAGTTGGGATGGTCTGCACCTAAGGTGCGTTGATGAAGGAGAAGCTCAAAACATCATGAATTCCCTACATAATGGGGAGTCCGGTCCACATATGCACAGGATAGTCTTGGCTCGAAAAATCATGAACCTAGGTTATTATTGGTCAACCATGAATGCAGATTGCGTGAGGCATGCGCAAAAATGCCATGAATGTCAAATTTTTGCTAAACTACAAAAGCGGCCTCCAGTCAATCTGAATCCCATTACTTCACCATGGCCTTTCGCAACTTGGGGTATAGACATGATCGGAAAGATCCATCCAAAGGCTTCCAATGGCCATCAATTCATCCTAGTCGCTGTTGATTATTTTACTAAGTGGATTGAGGCGGTTTCTTATTCCGTTTTGAATGCCAAGAAGGCAGCACAGTTCATTCGTACCAACATCCTTTGTCGGTATGGGACACCATTTGAGATCATCACGGATAACGGATCTCACTTTCAAAGTGAATTTTTGGACCTACTGAAGCAAAAGAAGATTCAGCATCACAAGTCTTCACCCTATCGCCCACAGACAAATGGGGCCGTAGAGGCTGCAAACAAGGCTATAAAGGTCATTTTGCAGAAGACAGTTCAAAAGCATAGAGCTTGGCACGAACAATTGCCAAATGCCTTGTGGGGATACAGGACTTCAATCAGAACACCTACTGGGGCAACCCCGTACTCCCTAGTATATGGAATGGAAGCAGTGTTGCCTATTGAGCTGGAAGTTCAGTCGGTAAGGATTATCCGGGAAAGCCAGATCAGCGAAGCAAGTTGGGCTGAGAATTATCATTTGCAGCTCTTGGGTATGGATGAAAAGCGATTGCGAGCAATCCACCAAACTCGAGTTTATCAAAGAAGAATGGCGCGGCATTTCAATAAGAAGGTCAAAGACCGGAAACTGGAAGAAGGTTGTTTGGTTCTGAAGGAGATTAGACAACCCGTCATAGATCCACGTGGGAAGTTTCGTCCTCATTGGGCTGGACCCTATGTGTTAAAGAAGATATTGTCGGGCGGAGCCGTTATTTTGACTGATTTGGATGGCTTCGAATTTGCTAATCCATGTAATTTAGATCAGTTAAAAAGATATTTTGTGTAATTGTAATCATTGCATAATGTAAGATTGAACTACATTAGACCTGATTCTCTTTGAAAAAAAAAAAAGGAAATTATATATCAGAGATATGTAGGCAGCCCTCTTTGGGCGCGGTCTAAACATTTCATAATTTCGTTCTTCTTTGCCAAATAAAAAAAAAAGAAAAAAAAAACCGCTAAGTCGAAAACCCGAAAGGGCGACTTAGGCAAAAGTCGGAGCCCGCTAAGCTGAAAACCCAAAAAGGGCGGCTTAGACAAAAATGGGTAAGCTCGCTAAGTTGAAAACCTGAAAGGGCAGCTTAGGCAAAAATTAGAGCTTGAAATAAATAAAGTTGGAAAATGCTTGGAAAGCTAAATGATTTTCTCAATTCAAACTAAAAAAAGTCAAATCGCATTCCAATAGCAGCCCAAAGTCAGGCGGAAAGCAAAAGAGTCCAAACGAATAATGAAGTCTAAATCCAAATCTAAAGCAAAAAAAAAATACATCCAAAGAAAAAAAATTCCAAAAGCCAAATAAAAGTCAAAAAAAAAAGGAGAACTACATCCAAAATCCAAAAGCCTATAGGAGCCTAGGTGTCCCGTCACCTCCGTGGAGCAACATCCTCTGAGTCACCCCTAGCTGTTGAACTCTGCCCAGCCTCACCTGTCCGAGGAGCCAGCACAATCTCCTCACCAGTCCCGATCTCATCAGCCTGAACCCAACCTTCGAGTGCACTCAGCAGTGCGGTCCTCCTTGGTCTCTCAATTGGCCAGACATTGGCAATGAACCAGGCTCGATACTCAGGAGAAGTCTGAATACTGGCAGGATTAGGCAAGGGCCTAACCATATGGTGATCTCTAACCCAAGCTCTAAGGACGGCTCGGGTAACACCCGGGGTAATGGCTGAATCAGCAGGAAAGTCATCCGTAATCGAAACAGTCTGATCTATCCCCATCTGTCTCAAGACGCGCGAAGCACAGTACCAAGTACAATGTGTAAGGCCTAGAAGGTAAACCCGGGTGTGATGAAAGCTAACCTGGATAAAACGGTTGATGTTGTACCAAGAGATGAACCACAGTATCTCATTCGGACCCAACTCAATCAACCATGAAGTCCATGCATCAGTAGTGGGATGCGAAATTAAGATCCTCCGCATGCGATACTGAGATGGGTTATAAGGAAGGGAAGTAGGAGCAGTAACCACTTGAAGGTGATCCTTCAACCAAACCTGAGTAATGGATCCTTTCTATTACAAGGGAATGATTTAAAAAGAAAGAAAAAATGAGGAGAGATAATAAGGAGAAATACCTGGAGAAGAATGGGAGAAACTGTCCAGTCATCAAACCCTAAAGCAGCCCTGTCAAGGCTCCTAATGGTTTCTGCCAGCACAATGCCGCCAATACAACCCATATCTTCCATTTGTAGAACCATGGGGCAAAGACGCAAATCCCCAAAGCCTGGATCTCGGTTAAATAAGAAGCCAGCCAATAAACAGAAAACCAAGGCCCGCATCCTTAGCCTCATCCGGTTTGGGTCATCTGGGCAAGCCTCTGAGAATTCGTCAAGCAGAGGCAGCAGAATTGCCTTTTGGTCATCAACGATCATAGCCTTAGCTTGGGGTCGGCTAAACTGAAACAGGGTTTCAAATGACCTAACATACCCAATTTTTACCTCATGTTTGACCAAAGGGGCATTGGGGTCACACTCTATAATGGCACAAAACTCCTCAAAGAGAGGGCATATTTCCTCCATCATCGCCCCAAACCGGAAAACATGGGCCTCGGGATCCCAAAGTCTAATACAGGCCTTTAAGAAAATCCAGTCAATTACTACACCCCTAAGGGTAATAACGGGGGAAAGACCGTATCTCCCCAGATTGATCTTTTCAACTTTGGAGAGACTCTTAGTCCAGCTGTGCATGCTATGGTTGTAGAAGGGATTCATGTCCTTTTATTTATTTTATTTATTATTTATTGTTTTAAAAAAAATATATATATAAAAAAACGGAGAGATAAAAATATAAAAAAAAATAAGGAAGAGAGAATAACTGACCAGATTTTGGTGGCTTGGAGAAAAAGAGAGGAGTGAATAAGAGACCGACAGCAGAGGACCCCTTTTTATAGAGGGAGGGCGCGCCTGCCGGCGGCCCAGCCGCCGAAAAAAAAAATAAATAAATAAATAAATTTCTAGGGTGTCCTTTTTAGTTTTAGTTTTTTTTAAAAAAATAAATAAATAAATAAATTTTTAGGGTGTCCTTTCTAGTTTTAGTTTTTTTTTAAAAAAAAAAAAAAAAAAAAAAACGTGTGTACTTTTTCAGCTAAAAAAAAAAAAGAAGAAAAAGGAATGTTGGTTTTAGAATAAAACCCTATGTTCTCTCAAATTTGATAATCATGCATGTATTTTCTCAGTACTAATCAAGTGCAGGTACAAATAAAGTCCGGTGCAGAAATATAGCCCAAGTTCAGAAAAGCAGCCAAGTCTCAGTACAGAAAATACAGTAGAAGAAAAACAAAGGAAAACGGGGAAATCTAGCAGCTATCAGTGGCGGGGCCTCCTCCCCCTCTCATCGTCAAAGGCTGTCTGAGTCCAGGCCGCAGCTAGTTCCTGCTGCATCCCGAGGAACAGCTCCATCATCTGGTTGATCAACCCGACAGGAACCTGGAAATCATATAAACAAAAAATACAAGTCAATATTGAATCTCCTATGAATCCTTTTCGTGAGAGATTATCAGGCTTTACCTCAGTGATGTCCTCAGAAGGAAGAACCGTGCGATCCACATCCTCTAGTGAGACCTCTCGAAAAGCCGGAGGACCATGGGGAACAAAGTAGGAAATACCATATGGAAGGCGTAGACTGGCAAGGTCTGGGTGAAGCGGCCCGGTAGCCTCCAAAATAGCTCGGGGAGCTCTAAAAGGACCTACCAACCGGCTGGGCCTAGCCTGCGACGGTCTCACAGTCGAGGTAGAAGAGGTGGGATCAGTCATGGGCCTCCTCCTTGGAGTCCTAGTCGAGGGGCCCGAAGCCCGAGAAGAACGGGTGCCGAGCGGTCGAGAAGGGAACCGGCTCTTGGAAATCATCAAAACGAGATCCGATGGGTGGCATCAAAGAAATCCCGCAGAACTCATCGTAATCTCCCCCCATGAGGAACTCCACATGGGGGATGCCCTCGGTATGAGCAGCCGTGAGTATCATCTGCTTACCCGCTCGCATGTCCTCGGGAGGGGCATAAGGGACAGAACGACAGCCTCTTATCTGAAAGTCCACTCTCTCACCCAAATAATATCGTCGCAGGATGGGGTGTGACAGGACCACTCTCCGCTGGGACAAGGTATCTGACCGCTGGAAATCAGGGTCAGCCTGAATCCAGCCCTGTAAGCGGGCAGCCATCGGCCCCACCTCAGCCTATAAAAGAAACAAATATGTTAGTAAATCCTTTTTATTTAACATATATAAGAGTCACTAATCATGTACCTGCTCCACCGGGCACGTATCAAAAAAAGCTCTCAGCTCCTTCAGCGACTTCTTATGCTGGACCGGATGAAGGTTTGATTTGTACCATCTCCAAGCCAGAGGCGCCAGCCCTGATTCAGGGTTAGGCTGGAGCAACTCTGGGCGAGTATAAGGAAAGTGCTCAAATGCCCAAGTCTGCAGAACAAAGGGGATCAAAAAAAAAAGAAGAAAAAAAAAAAAAAGAGAAAGGAGTACAGGAAGGGAGAATGTTCTTTACATTACCTCTCAGAAGTAGTAGGTCCCACTAAGCTTGCCGTGGCCCCGGCTCAAGTCACACATATCGTCATACATGCGGCTCAGAATAGCACCGGCCTAGTTATACTCCTCTAAATGGGCCAAGTTCTCCAAACTATTTAAGATAGAAGGGTTAAACCTCTCTTTCCTGTTGGACCAGAAGGTCGAAGCAAACAACAGCAACAAGGTGAATCGGGCCACCTGAGTAGCCGTCAGCTCTCCCCGCCCGTATCTAGCATAAATGCCTGGGGCCTGGAGGGATAACCAACGTCTGGAAATACTCAGAGTAGGGGTAGCAGAGCCTGGCTCGACAGTCCGAGGCAGGTCTATCCCAATCAGCTCCACCATCCGGTCGGAGGAGATATCAACCCTCCAATCATCATACAGCTCGATCGGCCGAATGCCGAAAGGGATCCCGGAGATCACAGAAAAATCTGCAGGGGTCATTGTCAACTCGCCCCAAGAAAAGTGGAAAGTATTGGTAGTGTCCCACCACCTCTCAGCCAAAGCACACAATAGCTCCTTGTAGTTACTTCGACCCATGTCAAGATATCTCAGATAGACCAGATAGGATGGACGGATAATCGCGCCAACCGGGTTATTTTGATCAAATAGTTCAAGCGGAACTCCAGCCATAGAACTCTCGGCTACATCCAATTTAATACGGGAATCCTAAAAGGTAAAAAAACGACCTAAGAGTTACTCCTCGGTTCCTTACTAAGGGTAATATCTTAGTTCCATTTCTAATATGCATACTAATAAAGAGGTAAGCAAAAGAATTTCCAAAATTCACAATTTGGCCTAAGGCCCAAAAATTCACAATTCGGCCTAAGGCCCTAAAATCTACAGTTTTTTTGGCCTAAGGCTCGGATAATAAAAATATGCAAAGGTGGAAAAGAACTCACCTGGGCATAGATGCCAGTCATGGAGGCGTGCGTGTCAGCGTCTGCCATTAGATCAACCTCGTCGAGAGAAATCCCCAGAGACCCGAGAAAATCCTCGTCACTGCTTGGAGAAGCCATAGAGGAAGGAGGTCTTGTAACATTGAAAGTTGAGAGGATTTGAGAGAACTCTTGTGTGTAGAGAGTTTAGAATGAGTGGATAGTGAGATTTCAAGCTATTTATAAGCAAATGGCCAAAACGCGGGTCTTCTGGACGCGTCTATTTTTAGCCTCCAAAATTTGTGTTTCAGACAACCACCGACTCCCATAAATCATTTTTATGGTTGCTGGTGGGGGGCAACTGTGAACACTCAAATTTTGAGGCTCGAAGTGCCATTCTTTTCGAACTGCAAATAGCCCGGCCGGACCAAAGGCCATTTTGGAAGTTCACCGAAAGTATGCCAATATGGTACTTGAAACATCCGCGACGTCGCGAGGATCGCGGATCTGGGCCCGAAATTTTTTTTGGAGGTCCGAAGTGCCCGGAAAGGCCTCTGGAGCAAAAAGATAGCAAGACCACCGACCACCGGCGGGCCCAGCCACCGGCCACGGCGGCCCAGCCGCCCGAGCCCGGCGGCCCTGGCCGCCCGAGTCGGCGGCCCGGTCCGGCGGTCCGGCCGCCGACAACCGGCGGCCCGGACGCCGGCCTCTGCGGCCCGACCGCCGGCCCCCTGCGGCCGGCCGCCGACTACCAGCAGCCCGGCCGCCGAGCCGGCGGCCGACCGCCGAGCCGGAGGCCGACCGCCGAGAGCCGGCGGCCCAACCGCCGAGTCCAGCGGCCCAGCGGCCGGAACAGTCCATCTTTGCCTATAAATAGTGGCCTCGGCACTCCGTTTTCGGCACTCAGTCTGTGTTGACGGACGCTCCTTCTCCCTACGCTCTTTGCGATTCTTTACTGCTTTCTTGCATTTTTTAATTTTAGTTTTATTTTATTGTTGTGATACTTGGTCACTTAAAATTAAATTAAAATTAATTCCCTTAACGAGAAGCTTAACCTGGAGTTAAGAAGCGGTCGACGATTAAATCAGGTACGTGAACTGAACTCTGCCTATTTAATTTTAGCACTTCATGCATGCTTCTTTTCTACTCCTAATAATTCTACAACTGCATAAATGCATCCATGTCATCATTAGGCAAACAAATTGCCTCAATTAAATAAATTTAGGCTAAATGCTCGGTTAATTAATAATCGTGGTATTAAAGCCTAAATCCGACAATATTGGCTTAAAATACCTAGTTAATTAATAGCTATGGTGTAATCGCCTTTATTTCAAACAAATCCGGCTTAAGTCCAATTAATTAATAATTGTGGCTAAAAGCCTTAATCGATCACGTTTTGGCAACCAATTGCCTACAATTAAATCAATTTTTTTTGGCAAAATGCCTAAAATTAATCAACTTATTTTGGCTAAAAGCCTTAAATCAATCACTTTGGCGACAATCGCCTAAATAATTATCTTTTGGCAAACAAATTGCCTAAATCAACCTTTTTGGCCAAAAAGCCTTCAAATTAATCAATCTTTTGGCTAAAAGCCTTAAATCAAGCATTTAGGCGACAATCGCCTAAATCACAATATTTTTGGCAACATTTGCCTAAATCATTCTTTTTGGCTAAAAGCCATTAAAATCAACATTTTTGGCATCAAATGCCTAAAAATCAATCAATTTTCAGGCAAAATGCCTAAACAAAATGCACAAAGCATACACACACTCATGCATAAAGCATACCCATTCAAAGCCCTCTAAAAGAGGCCTATCGAACTACGTTGACTTTGATCTTCCATTCAAACAGAAGTACGTAGGCACGTTCGGGATTTAACCCCGAGTGGCAAGTCAAAATCACATTTCATTGGTCTAAATCACATTAATCACCCTGCAAAGCATTCATTCATAGGTTAGTTCTTCAGCATGACATAGTCTCGGGATCCATCTCGGGTTTGTAGACCATGCTTTAACATTGGGTTAATTAATCTAGTAATTAGGTTAATTAAAATTGGAGTCAACTTAGGGTTTTTTCCTAGTTTACCCTAAAATAATTAAACAAGGTGGCGACTCACACATCACGTGCATTTCTTCCTTAGTCACATGCATCCTTATGCATTTGATGTTTTGGGGAGGGGTTCACAGGAACTGGACTCTGACTCGGGGTCAGACTCAGACTCAGTATAGGACTTGATTACAGACTTTGACTCGGGAGGGGGTTTATCAGCAGCGCGCTCCTCCTCAGCGTACTAGTTGGTGAGAGGCCCTTTGTACGGCTTGATCAGGCTCAGCAGGTCTTGGTTCCCATCATTTCCTGTAATGACCGTAACCTCGTCAAAGAGACTGGGCTGCATGAAGTCTTCCACTTCTAGTTCAGTTATTGCTTCTGGCTTGTTGTCCCAGGTATCAGCAAATATTTTCAGCCCGGGCAGCATTTTCTTAGCTGTCGGGAAGTAGAATGGTTCCTGGAAGCCACAATAAGGAATTGTTTATCCCGGTTTGCAGAAATGACCATTCAAAGTGAAAAGGTAAGGACGCATCTATATACTCTTCTTCTTTCCTCTCCTGGTCCTCTCAGCACGGTCTTCATCAGTGGGCTCATAACCTAGTCCAAAGGTCCCTTCATTCACCGGACACTCCCAAGCTTGCAGTGTGGGGAATGTCTTTCCGGACCTTGCCATAATCATTCCCGGCAGATAGGACATCTTCAGCATTAAAGGAACCAGACAATTTATTTGCACCATCCCGAAATCAAAGAGAATTCGGGAGTTTGCAGTCTTCCCTTCTATGAACTGTACAGTGTCATACTGAAATCCCGAGAAGGGCAAATTGGCATTTTCAGGGTTGACCTCAAAGAGAGGCTGGCCCTTTGGCTTCTTGAGCTGGCTGTAATCATCCCCTTGAACCGTTATAATTTTACCCTCATAGGGGAATTTGACCTTTTGGTGCAAAGAGGAAGGTACTGCCTTGGTATGGTGTATCCATGGCCGTCCCAGAAGCAGGTTGAAACTGGTGGGCGCGTCAATTACTTAGAACGGTACCTCCATTATGGCTAGCCCAATTGCCAATTTTAGTGTAGCAACCCCCAACACTTCCCTCCGGGTGCTGTCATAGGCTTTGACTATCTGGTCTGATGGACTGAAATCTGCTTCCTCCAACCCCAGACAGCTAGCTACCCTCAGTGGGCAGACATTCAATGCTGACCCATTGTCAATGAGAACCATGGGCACAATCTTTTCTCTAGTCTGAATAGTAACATAAAGTGCATCATTGTGACTGCTTCCTTGCTTGGGCAAGTTATCGTCGGAAAACCCGATGCTTTGCATCTTTGATGATTGGGTGAGGGTGGACACCAGCACTTCAGGGCTAACCTCCACCGATGTTTGGAGTTGACTCAAAGCCTTGTAAAGAGCTTGGCGATGAGGAAAGGATGATGCTAGAAGTTCCCAGATTGACACCCTAGCCTGGGTCTTTTTTAACTGCGAGAGTACTGGGTCTTCCTTTGGCTCATCTGCCCTATGGTAGGGCTTATTTTGGACTTTGTCCAGGACTAATGGTTCATACTGTCTCCTGCTCCTGGTTATTGCATCAACCTCTTCAGATAAGTCATTCAGGTCCAGGACACAGATGTCATTCATTTCTAGGAATAGTTCGAAAGGATCGATCAATTCCTGGTCATCAACAATAGCATTTACCCCGTGATTTGGTAAGGGATTAGTGCTAATGTTTGGCTTACTCCTTGGAATAATTGAACCGTTGTCCACCAGGTCTTGGATGTGGTTCTTAAGCATCCAGCACGCTTCAGTCTTGTGCCCGTTACCCTGATGGTACTCACAGTATTCGTCGGCTCTGTAGTTCCTTGGTAATGGGTTGGGTGGCGGCCTTGCTTCCAAAGGCTTGATGTAGTTTGCCTTGATAGCCTCTCGGAATACCAAAAGGATTGGCATCCCGAGATCAGTATATGTCCTTCTCGACTGACTGCCATTTCTCATATTTCCCACACGTAAAGGATTCGTGGGGGTGATGCTTGCCACTTCGTGGACTTTGCTAGCTTGGCTAGGCTTCTTGTATTTTGAGGTTCCCGAGTCTTATTTCAGTTGCCCCATTTGAATTAAATCCTCTACCTTCATAGCAGTGGCAATGAGCGACTGAAACGTTGGTAGGTACTGAGTTTGCAATTGTTGCTGGTAGACGGGCAGCAGGTTCTTTATAATTATGTCCACCTGTTCTTGCTTAGAAGGCCGGTTGATCATTTGGACGGCCTTGGCCCTCCACCTCATAAGGAACGAGGAAAAGGGTTCATTGTTTTTCTGTTTGGTGGTCTCCAACTCCCTCCGAGTAACATCCACCTTTATGTTATAATGATATTGCGTATTAAACGCATTGCAGATGTCTTCCCAGGTCTTCATTTTAGACCGATCCAGGCTGACAAACCACCTCAAAGCAGCACCGGTGAGTGATTGTTGAAACAACTGAGCAAGGAGCTCGCTGCTCAGTCCGAACGGGTTGAGGGCACCCACATACATTTTCAGGTGCGTTTTGGGACAAGTGGTTCCGTCAAACTTGTCCATGTTGGGCATTTTGAACTTTGTTGGCAGTCTTGCTTCGGGGAACAAGGACAAGGAGTCCATGTCCACCACTTCCTTATGTGTCTTAAGGGCAATGATCGACCTTTCCAGGAGTTCCAGTTTTTCTCTCATTTTCTGAGCTTCCAGCTCAGAAGCAGTTCTGGAGGGCATGTCATCCAGTTTAAGGGCAGGGTTTGTCGGTTCAGCAGCAGGTCCCTGATTGGACGTAGCAGGTCCACTTCCCCCAGCGGAAGCCCCATTTCCATTACCAATACCTAGTTCAGCTATTAGGGTAGTTCTCTACGCAGCTAATGCCTCATTCATTCTAGCCTCCATTCTGGCTTCCAATTGTTCCACGAGATTTTGAATGTCAGCAAGTGATGCCATTGGTGCAGTTGAAGTTGGTGAAGCTGGTGAGGTTCGTGAAGCTGGTGAGGTTGGTGATAGCACTGTAGGTGTGACTGGAACTTGGATAGGCACTCGAACAGTGGGTACCTGTAAGTATAAGGGTAATCGGATTAGGGTATAGTGGTTCGTGTATCAGGGTAGCTGATGTGAGGTAGATCGACTCTTTGTCCAACTCTGCATGACTAAAAAGAATATTTTGCGTTCTTTTTAATGTTTTTATGAGGTGATATGTCATGAATGCGCACAACATCACGTCATAATTCGTCTTAATGATATGATTCACATCATTGGGTGCATACAGCCCTAAAGGATAGGTTCTATAAGCTATGACACAAATAGAGAATAGGCTTATAAAGGGACCCTTGAAGCTTGAGCATGGATATACCTAACCACAAGTGAAACAAAGAGTTTCGCGTGGGTCCAACAGTACGCATACTCATGGGCCACCCTGCGGTAACAGGGAGGACGCTTTGGCTGTCCGTCGACATAATCAAGGAGACCTGCCGATCAGCGTTACTTGCTATCCAGACTCAGAAGTTTGAACAGAGAGAGAAGAAATTCATTTGAAATTCGTTTTTTATGCAATGGAGAAAAAGATTCTCAATTCGTGCAAATAAATAAACAAATTTAAGTGATTTAAAGTAAAATTCAATTAGGTCCAAATTCTCCTTATTAAGCATTCTTAAAGAAAGAACACTTAATCTTTGCTAGGGTACCCTGCAAAACAAAGCATAGTAAAATAATACCCTAAAGAAGGGCAGGTTAGTTTACACAACAATTGTAGTCCACTTTATGTAAAACGATTACATGAAGTCCCCAGTGAAGTCGCCAAACTATGAACCCCTCCCCCAAAAATAGGCATATGGTGAATATGACTAAGGGCAGAAATGCACATGAAATGTGTGAGTCGCCACCTTGTTTAATTATTTTAGGGTAAACTAGGAAAAAACCCTAAGTTGACTCCAATTTTAATTAACCTAGTTACTAGATTAATTATCTCAATGTTTAAGGCACAATCTACGAACCTGTTGACGTGTGATTTTATGCCTCCACCTGACCCGATGATGATATGAGGACAAGGGATAAGGTATCACGATAAACCAGAAGTGTTTGAACCAAAAATTGAATCAAACCGCCCAAAGGAGCCTGACCCGCGTTAGGGTTGTGTCACGCAGCTAGTACCTGCGTGACGGCACTCTTAGCTGCGTCACGCAGCTCTAACAGGGCTGACACCTCTGGCGCGCGCCCGTGCAACGGCCTGCACTGTTTGTATGGATATGCGGCAACTGTACGAAAAGTAAGTTGCGTCACGCAGCTTGTACCCGTGTGACGCGACTGCTCTGTTGCCCTAGCCATATAAATGCAACATTTTACAGCAAAAACGGGACTTTTGACACTTTGCTCTCATTTTCTTTTAAGAAAAAAAATCGTATTCTGAGTTCTAAGTTTTTAGGTTAACGACTAGGGTTCTTCCTTAAGAATTCAACTGAGTAAACTTGAGGAAGATCGAGTCATAGATATTTTAGATTCAAAATCAAATCAAAAAAAAAAAAATACAAAAAGATAAGAGGAGGAAAAGAGAGCAAAGAAAGAAAAAGAAAACTATCTATTCTCTGAAAGAACTCGGTGAATACACTTCTGGAATCGTGAAACAACGCCTCTGAACTAATCTCAGTGCATGCAATCCTCAAATCTGAGGGCTAGGTGTGAACCCCTCCCCCAAAAACACATAGGCATGTAATGCATATGATGACTGAGAAGAAATGCACGTGATGTGTGAGTCGCCACCTTGTTTAATTATTTTAGGGTAAACTAGGAAAAAACCCTAAGTGACTCCAATTTTAATTAACCTAGTTACTAGATTAATTACCCAATGTCTAAGGCATGGTCTTCGAACCTGAGGTGGATCCCGAGACTATGTCATGCTGATGAAACTAACCAAAAAATGAATGCTTTGCAAGATGATTGGACCAATGGAATGTTTAAGTGAGTTTGAATGATTGCGACTTGCCGCTCGGGGTTAAATCCCGAACGTGCCTACGTACTTCCGTTTGAATGGAAGATCAAAGTCAACGTAGTTCGATAGGCCTCTTCTAGAGGGCTTTAGATGGGATGCTTTATGCATGAGTGTGTGTATGCTTTGTGCATTTTTGTTTAGGCATTTTGCCAAGGAGTTGATTTGATTTTCAGGCATTTGATGCCAAAAATGTTGATTTAATGGCTTTTAGCCAAAAAGAGTGATTTAGGCAATTTTTGCCAAAAGTTTGATGTGATTTAGGCAATTTATTGCCAAAAATTGGTTAGGCGATTTGTCGCCAAAATGATTAAGGCATTTGTGCCAAAAGTTGGTATTTGAAGGCTTTTAGCCAAAAGGTTTAGGCAATTTGATTGCCAAAATGATTGATTTTAGGCGATTGTCGCCAAAATGGTTGATTTTAAGGCTTTTAGCCAAAAAGAGTGATTTAGGCAATTTGATTGCCAAAAAGTTGATGATTGGGCGATTGTCGCCAAAATGATTACTTTAAGACAATTTATTTGTCAAAAGCAATTGTTTGAAGGCTTTTAGCCAAAAGGTTTAGTTTAAGCGATTTGTCGCTAAGAAAAGGATTAATCTCACTTATAGACAATTTGTTTGCCAAAAGCGAATGATTAACCGTAGGCAATTTATTGCCAAATTGATTTAATGTAGGCAATTTGTTTGCCAAAAAAAACGTGAATAATTTAGGCTACTTAGTCACAATTATTGATGAACTGGACTTTGTGCCAAGAACTGTTCGAAATAAAGGCAATTTCACCATAGTTATTGATTAACTAGGCTTCTATAGCCAATATTGTCGGATTTAAGCTTTTAATACCACGATTATTAATTAACCGGGCATCTAAGCTTAATTTTATTTAATTGAGGCAATTTGTTTGCCTAGTGGATGATATGAATGCATTTATGCAGTTATAGAATTAGGAGGAGTAGAAGAGAAGCATGCATGTAATGCTAAAGTTAGATAGACAAAGTTTAGTTTGTGTACCTGATTTAGTCGACGGCCACTTCTTAACTCCAGGTTAAGCTCCTCGTTAAGGGAAATATTAATTAAATTGGAAATTTAATGACCACTTAATAGAGCAAGAAAGCAAATGAAAGCTAACTAAAATAAAATAAAAATGCAGAAAGCGATAAAAGAATCGCAAAGAGCGCAAAGGGAGAAGAGAGGTCCGTCAACACAGACTGTGTGTCTCAATGGAGCCCCCAGGGCCTCTTTTTATAGAAAAAAACGTGCCCCTGGGCGCGTCTGCCCGCCCTCGAGGGCGGGCATGTCCGCCCTGCCTGGGCGGTCATGTCCGCCCACTCTGGGCGGGCATGTCCGCCCTGCCTGGGCGGTCATGTCCGCCCGCTCTGGGCGGGCATGTCCGCCCGGCCTGGGCGGTCATGTCCGCCCGCTCTGGGCGGGCATGTCCGCCCGGCCTGGGCGGTCATGTCCGCCCGCTCTGGGCGGGCATGTCCGCCCTGCCTGGGCGGTCATGTCCGCCCGCTCTGGGCGGGCATGTCCGCCCGGCCTGGGCGGTCATGTCCGCCCGCTCTGGGCGGGCATGTCCGCCCGGCCTGGGCGGTCATGTCCGCCCGATCTGGGCGGGCATGTCCGCCCGGCCTGGGCGGTCACGTCCGCCCGCTCTGGGCGGGCATGTCCGTCCGGCCTGGGCGGTCATGTCCGCCCGCTCTGGGCGGGCATGTCCGCCCGGCCTGGGCGGGCATGTCCGCCCGGCCGGGGCGGGCATGTCCGCCCACTCTGGGCGGGCATGTCCGGCCGGCCTGGGCGGGTATGTCCGCCCACTCTGGGCGGGCATGTCCGCCCTCTCTGGGCGGGCATGTCCGCCCAGGTTGGGCGGGCGTGTCTTTTTTTTCGCTCCGGAGGCTTTTCCGGGAGTTCCGGACTTCCAAAAAATATTCCAAGACCAGTTCCGTGATCCTCGTAATTTTTTGGACATTTCAAGTACCATATTGGCACACTTCCGGTGAACTTTCTTAATGATCTTTGGTCCGGCCGGACTGTTTGCAGTCTGGGAAAACTGGCTCTTTTGAGCCTCAAAATTTGAGTATTCACAGTTGCCCCCCACTGGCTGTCATAAAAATGATTTATGAGAGCCAGTGGCTGTCTGAAGGAGGAAATTTTGAGGATGGGCAGAGGAGGAAACCCCGCCGTTGGTTTTTTTTTTTTTTTTTTGAAATGAAATGATCAAATGCATGGATTTATATTTGCAACTTAAAGATGTTTTTGCCTCTTTGAGGACTTAAAAAGAAATTTTGCCTCTTAGTGAGGGCTTGAAAAGAGATTTTGCCTCTTAATGAGGGCTTGAAAAGATTTATGCCTCTTAGAGGACTTGAAAAGATTTATGCCTCTTAATGAGGGCTTGAAAAGAGATTTTGCCTCTTAATGAGGGCTTGAAAAGATTTATGCCTCTTAGAGGGCTTGAAAAGATTTATGCCTCTTAGAGGGCTTGAAAAGATTTATGCCTCTTAATGAGGGCTTGAAAAGATTTATGTCTCTTAATGAGGGCTTGAAAAGATGTTTTGCCTCTTAATGTGGGCTTGAAAAGATGTTTTGCCTCTTAATGAGGGCTTTGAAAAGAAATTTTGTTTTTTTTTTTGTTTTTTTTTTCTTTGAGAACCAAGGGTCCACCCTAAGTCGAAATGATCAAATGGCTTGGTTATTGGTTAGGGTTTCACCCTAGGTCTTGTGTAAAAGGTTAACCATTAACCGGGTTCTACCCTGGGTTTCTGTAAAAGAGATTGACGATGGTTGGGTCTCACCCTGGGTTGTGTATGTTTTTTTTTTATAACACTTGCCCCTGAATTCGACTTGGAGGATTTTGCCCCCTGCTTGAGGGAATTGATGCCCTTATTATCTGAAATGGAATTTCTTCTTAATGAAAGACTAAAATTCCGTGATTACTTCTGTGATGGGAGAATGGTGAAGGTTCTTATCACTCCTTGCCCCCAGAATGGTGCTGACCATGGAACATTTCAAAACATTGGTGTTGTTGTACTTGTCCAAATCAATTAAGGAATCAAAGAGAACAAAGCCACTTATATGACTCGAGGAAACGGACAATGTGGATGACATCGCTCGTCTGAAAGGATCGAAGAAACGATGGTCCGAGTGGAGACGAGGTATTGAAGAATTACCTCTCAACGATTATATTTGACATTTTTTTTTTTTTTTTTAGGGTTGTTTTGACATTTCCTCTCTCTCTTTTTTTTTTCGAGGAATAACTCAAAAAGTGACGCTTTCAAAACGAACTTTTGAGAATGACTCGATTTTTTTTTTTGGCTCGTTGTGGAATGACCACTGGTGATGGAGACTTGATTTTAGAGATTCATTGGAGACTCGATTTAGAGACTCACATTTTTCTTGCAAGGAACTCAGTGATTCTTGAAAAAAATGATTTATATATTCCCAAGGAGAACTATGAAAGCACCTTTTTTTTTTTTTTTTTTTTTTTTTTTTTTTTTTTTTTTACCTTAACTTTTGCCTAGTAGCCGCCCTTTCAGGTTTTTGACTCTAGCAGGCTCTTTGCCCTAATTTTTGCCTAGACCGCCCTTTCGGGTTTTCAGCCTAGCGGGCTACCCATTTTTGCCTAAGCCGCCCTTTTCGGGTTTTCGACTTAGCGGGTTTTGCTCTCTTTTTTTATTATATATTTTTTTTATATTGGCAAAGAGAAAATGCTTATTTATGATGCAAACTTATGTTTGTGACCGCGCCTTTGTGGCTGCCTACGTATCTCCAAGAACTCTTCGGGGGATGGGGAGAATCAGGTCTTTCGTAGTTCCTTCCAGGATGCGAACTTCGTGCTCGGCTGGTGCGGAATTCATCTCCGGCTTGATTTCTTCGCGGGATTTCTTCCCGGCTTGACGTCTTTGCGAGATTCCTTCCCGACTGGATGTCTTTGCGGGATTCCTTCCCAACTTGATGTTGATGCAGAATTCATTTCTGGCTTGATGTCTTCGCAGGATTCCTTCCCGGTTTGATGCAGAATTCATTTCTGTTTTGATTTCTTCGCAGGATTCCTTCCCGGCTTGATGTTTTTGCGGGATTCCTTCCCGGCTGGATGTCTTTGCGGGATTCCTTCCCGACTTGATGTTGATGCAGAATTCATTTCTGACTTGATTTCTTCGCGGGATTTCTTCCTGGCTTGATGTTTTTACGGGATTCCTTCCCGGTTTGATGCAGAATTCATTTCTGTTTTGATTTCTTCGCAGGATTCCTTCCCGGCTTGATGTCTTTGCGGGATTCCTTCCCGGTTGGATGTCTTTGCAGAATTCATTGCTGCCTTGATTTCTTCGCGGGATTCCTTCCCGACTTTGATGATGTTGAATCAACTTATTGACTCGAGCTTTAGGCGAATCTGACTTTTGTTGTTGTAGTGGTTTTACCACTGGTTGACTGAAATATGACTTGTATTCATCACAAAGAGTTTTGAATACCCACATTGTGGTGGTAACTTGAGTGGCTTGAGTGTTGAAGAAGCTTTTATGCTTTGAGTTTGTGGTTTCGCCATGTTTGAATTCTTGAGGTTAATTTGATTCCTTTTCTTGAACTTTATCTTCCTCTGAATTTGAAACTTATTTCCTTAATGGTTCTCCTCTCCATAAGGAATTTTGAGGAGACTCTTGTTTTGAGAAATGATCCTTGTTTATAAGGACACTTGTACTTGTGCCATGCTTGGCGCTTAATTTTCAAGGTGTTTGTTGTCATCCAATTTGTGGAAATGACTGCTTCTTTTAAATTGCTTTTTCAAAATGTGAGCAGCCGCTTGGTCTTTGTCCTTATGGCTGAAATGATTTGTCATCTACCCTTGATGGGCTTGAATTTAACGGAGAACTTGCAGTTGACCCGTTTTTTGACAACTTGATTTCCTTTTGACCAGGGGTTCCTTTTGTCCCGTTTTTCCTTTTGCTTGCTTAGAAGCAAACTCTCCATAAAGAATTTCGAGGCAACTTGATTCTGAGACGACTTGAGTAGTGTATGGATAGCATTGCAACTTCGTGCAGACCCAAACCCAATTCCAAACATAACTTCTTTATTATGTCGCTTTCAAGCTCAAAATTCAGACACCTCTCTGTCGGAGCATCTTCCATTCCTGGGTTTTCAGAGAAACCATTCTGGCCCTAACCCCTTCAATCGGCTTTGCCTCGGTACTGTTTGAAGTCTTGCGTACCCTTTGCTGGATCCTTTCCATGATTACCCTTCAAAACTTCCCTTTTGATGGTGCTTCTTAGGATGCCCCCAGCTTTGATTGATGCAGAGCAAATGAATGCATTTTTCTTTGCCAATTTTTATTATCTTTTTTTTTATCATCATTTTTTTTTTATATTTTTTTTATTTTTATTTTTATTTTTATTTTTTTTCGTGCTTTCATAGGAAAGGATAGGGAAAGAGCATAAACATGATTGGAACGTAAACTGATCCCTTTTTATTGATAAGACAAAATTTGTGTACAAAAGACACTTAGATTTACAAATTTGAACTGAATGAAAACTTGAACGAAAATAAGAATGAAAAGAAAAAACAAAACTAGACCCTAAAAGATAGACTCTAGGTGGACTGTGATGGACTAGGATTGGATTGACTGTAGTGACTTTGCTCTTCTCGATGCTTAAATCGATCAGACAGGTTGTCGTTGGTCTTGAACAATTCCTTTGTTCTTTTGGAGGTTTGATCTCAACCTTCTCAGACACAAACTTCATTCATTTCTAAGAAAAGTTCGAAAGGATCGAACGATTCTTGTTCAACAAAAAATTTTTGCATTAATCCCATGGTTAGGCAAGGGATTAGTTGATGTTCAGCTTGCTCTTGGGGATGATGGACCCATTGTCAACCAGGTCTTGTAGACGGTTTTTCAAAGTCCAACATGATTCGGTCTTATGCCCATGTCCTTGATGGTACTCACAGTATTCATTGGCTTTGAAATTCCGAGGCAGGGGGTTTGGTAATGGCCTTGCTTCTAAGGGCTTTAGTAAATTTGCTTTCACTGCTTCTCGGAACACCAAAAGGATTGGCATGCCGAGATCAGTATATTGCCTCCTTGGTTGATTGTTTCCCAAATTCCCAACACGTAAAGGATTCGTGGGGATTATACTGGCTATTTCATTTGTCTCACTGGACCCAGCATGATTTTGCTTCTTGTATGAGTCTTCTTTGAGTCGACCCAACTGGATTAAGTCTTCCACCTTAGTTGCAGTTGTAATGAGCGATTGGAACGTAGGCAAGTACTGTGTTTGAAGCTGTGACTGGTAGACAGGCAGTAAATTCTTGATTATTATGTCAACTTGTTCCTGTTCAGAGGGTCGGTTGATCATTTGAGCAGCTTTGGCTCTCCACCTCGAAAGGAACGAGGAGAAGGGCTCGTTTTTCTTTTGTCTAGTGGTTTCCAGCTCCCTCCGGGTAACATCCACTTCGATATTATAATGGTATTGCGTATTAAACGCATTACAGATGTCTTCCCAGGTCTTCATTTTAGACCGGTCTAGGCTGACAAACCATCTCAAAGCAGCACCAGTGAGTGATTGTTGAAACAACTGAGCAAGGAGCTCGCTGTTTAGGCCAAACGGGTTGAGGGCACCCACATACATTTTCAGGTGCGTTTTGGGACAAGTGGTTCCATCAAACTTGTCCATGTTGGGCATTTTGAACTTCGTGGGCAGTCTTGCTTCAGGGAACAAGGACAAGGAGTCCATGTCCACTACTTCCTTGTGTGTCTTAAGAGCAGTAATAGACCTTTCCAGGAGTTCTAGTTTTTCTCTCATTTTCTGAGCTTCCAGCTCAGAAGCAGGCATGTCATCCAGGTTAAGGGCAGGGTTTGTTGGTTCAGCAGCAGGACCCTGATTAGAGGTAGTAGGTCCACTTCCCCCGGCGGAAGCCCCATTTCCATTACCACCGCCTAGTTCAGCTATTAGGACAGTCCTCTGGGCAGCCAATGCCTCATTCATTCTAGCCTCCATTCTGGCTTCCAGTTGTTCGATGAGGTTTTGGATGTCAGTGAGTGATGCCATTGGTGCAATCGGGGTTGTTGGACTTGTGGGTGAGAGCTCAGTTGGTGTTTCGGGTACAGGTGATCTTTGGAGGGGTACCTGTAAAAGGACATAGTCAAAATGATTAGACTATCCTATATAAGGTGTTTTCATAGGTTATGTGAGGTAGGGTAGTGTTGGTATGCTAGGACACCTAGGGTAGGACCCAATGGGGTGTGATATGTAAGGTGGAGTGCTTAGGGCTGGACACCTCGACTTTTCGAAAGGCCCTAAGTTCTCAAGAAAAAAAATTGGGCCTTAGGGGCCAAAATGTGAATTTTTGGGCCTTAGGCCAAATTGGGAATTTTTGGGCCTCTGTGGCCAAGAATGTGAACTTCTGGGCCTTAAGGGCCAAATTGAGAATTTTTGGGCCTCTGTGGCCAAATTGGAAATTTTTGGGCCTCAGGGGCCAAATTGAGAATTTTTGGGCCTTAGGGGCCAAATTGTGAATTTTTGGGCCTCTGTGGCCAAATTGAGAATTTTTGGGCCTTAAGGGCCAAATTGTGAATTTTTGGGCCTCTGTGGCCAAATTGGGAATTTTTGGGCCTCAGGGGCCAAATTGAGAATTTTTGGGCCTTAGGGGCCAAATTGTGAATTTTTGGGCCTCTGTGGCCAAATTGAGAATTTTTGGGCCTTAAGGGCCAAATTGTGAATTTTTGGGCCTCTGTGGCCAAATTGGGAATTTTTGGGCCTCAGGGGCCAAATTGAGAATTTTTGGGCCTTCGGGGCCCAATTGAGAATTTTTGGGCCTTCGGGGCCAAATTGAGAATTTTTTGGGCCTTAGGGGCCAAATTGAGAATTTTTGGGCCTTAGGGGCCAAAATGAGAATTTTTGGGCCTTCGGGGCCAAAATGTAATTTTTCAGGTCTCAGGGACCAAAAATGTGATTTTTCAGCTTTTGAAATGAAATGTTTTTTTTTTTTTTTTTGTGAAGTATGGGATGAATGCGTGAATGCGCACAACATCACAACATAATTCATTTTTAATGGAATGATTCAGCATCATTGGGCGCATACAGTCCTAAAGGATAGGTTCTATAGGCTATGACACAAATAGAGAATTGGCTTATTAAGGGACCCTTGAACCTTGAGTAAGGATATACCTAACCACATGTGAAACAAAGAGTTTCGCGTGGGTTCAACGGTACGCATACTCATGGGCCACCCCCAAAAGGATTAGGGATGGTTTGCGGTAACAGGGAGGACGCTTTGGCTGTCCGTCGACATAATCAAAGAGACCTGCCGATCAGCGCTACTTGCTATCCAGACTCAGAAGTTTGAACAGAAAGAGAAGAAATTCATTTGAAATTTGTTTTTTTATGCAATGGAGAAAAAGATTCTCAATCGTGCAAATAGATCAACAAATTTAAATGTCTTAATTAAATTTGTCAATCAAGTTCAAATTTTCCTTATTAAGTATTCTTAAAGAAAGAATACTCAATTTGTGCTTAGGTACCCTGCAAAACAAAGCATAGTAAAATAATACCCTAAAGAAGGGCAGGTTAGTCTATGCAGCAATTGTAGTCCACTTCATGTAAAATGATTACATAAGTCCCCAGTGAAGTCGCCAAACTGTGAACCCCTCCCCCAAAAACACATAGGCATGTAATGCATATGATGACTGAGAAGAAATGCACGTGATGTGTGAGTCGCCACCTTGTTTAATTATTTTAGGGTAAACTAGGAAAAAACCCTAAGTGACTCCAATTTTAATTAACCTAGTTACTAGATTAATTACCCAATGTCTAAGGCATGGTCTTCGAACCTGAGGTGGATCCCGAGACTATGTCATGCTGATGAAACTAACCAAAAAATGAATGCTTTGCAAGATGATTGGACCAATGGAATGTTTAAGTGAGTTTGAATGATTGCGACTTGCCGCTCGGGGTTAAATCCCGAACGTGCCTACGTACTTCCGTTTGAATGGAAGATCAAAGTCAACGTAGTTCGATAGGCCTCTTCTAGAGGGCTTTAGATGGGATGCTTTATGCATGAGTGTGTGTATGCTTTGTGCATTTTTGTTTAGGCATTTTGCCAAGGAGTTGATTTGATTTTCAGGCATTTGATGCCAAAAATGTTGATTTAATGGCTTTTAGCCAAAAAGAGTGATTTAGGCAATTTTTGCCAAAAGTTTGATGTGATTTAGGCAATTTATTGCCAAAAATTGGTTAGGCGATTTGTCGCCAAAATGATTAAGGCATTTGTGCCAAAAGTTGGTATTTGAAGGCTTTTAGCCAAAAGGTTTAGGCAATTTGATTGCCAAAATGATTGATTTTAGGCGATTGTCGCCAAAATGGTTGATTTTAAGGCTTTTAGCCAAAAAGAGTGATTTAGGCAATTTGATTGCCAAAAAGTTGATGATTGGGCGATTGTCGCCAAAATGATTACTTTAAGACAATTTATTTGTCAAAAGCAATTGTTTGAAGGCTTTTAGCCAAAAGGTTTAGTTTAAGCGATTTGTCGCTAAGAAAAGGATTAATCTCACTTATAGACAATTTGTTTGCCAAAAGCGAATGATTAACCGTAGGCAATTTATTGCCAAATTGATTTAATGTAGGCAATTTGTTTGCCAAAAAAAACGTGAATAATTTAGGCTACTTAGTCACAATTATTGATGAACTGGACTTTGTGCCAAGAACTGTTCGAAATAAAGGCAATTTCACCATAGTTATTGATTAACTAGGCTTCTATAGCCAATATTGTCGGATTTAAGCTTTTAATACCACGATTATTAATTAACCGGGCATCTAAGCTTAATTTTATTTAATTGAGGCAATTTGTTTGCCTAGTGGATGATATGAATGCATTTATGCAGTTATAGAATTAGGAGGAGTAGAAGAGAAGCATGCATGTAATGCTAAAGTTAGATAGACAAAGTTTAGTTTGTGTACCTGATTTAGTCGACGGCCACTTCTTAACTCCAGGTTAAGCTCCTCGTTAAGGGAAATATTAATTAAATTGGAAATTTAATGACCACTTAATAGAGCAAGAAAGCAAATGAAAGCTAACTAAAATAAAATAAAATGCAGAAAGCGATAAAAGAATCGCAAAGAGCGCAAAGGGAGAAGAGAGGTCCGTCAACACAGACTGTGTGTCTCAATGGAGCCCCCAGGGCCTCTTTTTATAGAAAAAAACGTGCCCCTGGGCGCGTCTGCCCGCCCTCGAGGGCGGGCATGTCCGCCCTGCCTGGGCGGTCATGTCCGCCCGCTCTGGGCGGGCATGTCCGCCCTGCCTGGGCGGTCATGTCCGCCCGCTCTGGGCGGGCATGTCCGCCCGGCCTGGGCGGTCATGTCCGCCCGCTCTGGGCGGGCATGTCCGCCCGGCCTGGGCGGTCATGTCCGCCCGCTCTGGGCGGGCATGTCCGCCCGGCCTGGGCGGTCATGTCCGCCCGCTCTGGGCGGGCATGTCCGCCCGGCCTGGGCGGTCATGTCCGCCCGATCTGGGCGGGCATGTCCGCCCGGCCTGGGCGGTCACGTCCGCCCGCTCTGGGCGGGCATGTCCGCCCGGCCTGGGCGGTCATGTCCGCCCGATCTGGGCGGGCATGTCCGCCCGGCCTGGGCGGTCACGTCCGCCCGCTCTGCTCTGGGCGGGCATGTCCGTCCGGCCTGGGCGGTCATGTCCGCCCGCTCTGGGCGGGCATGTCCGCCCGGCCTGGGCGGGCATGTCCGCCCGGCCGGGGCGGGCATGTCCGCCCACTCTGGGCGGGCATGTCCGGCCGGCCTGGGCGGGTATGTCCGCCCACTCTGGGCGGGCATGTCCGCCCTCTCTGGGCGGGCATGTCCGCCCAGGTTGGGCGGGCGTGTCTTTTTTTTCGCTCCGGAGGCTTTTCCGGGAGTTCCGGACTTCCAAAAAATATTCCAAGACCAGTTCCGTGATCCTCGTAATTTTTTGGACATTTCAAGTACCATATTGGCACACTTCCGGTGAACTTTCTTAATGATCTTTGGTCCGGCCGGACTGTTTGCAGTCTGGGAAAACTGGCTCTTTTGAGCCTCAAAATTTGAGTATTCACAGTTGCCCCCCACTGGCTGTCATAAAAATGATTTATGAGAGCCAGTGGCTGTCTGAAGGAGGAAATTTTGAGGATGGGCAGAGGAGGAAACCCCGCCGTTGGTTTTTTTTTTTTTTTTTGAAATGAAATGATCAAATGCATGGATTTATATTTGCAACTTAAAGATGTTTTTGCCTCTTTGAGGACTTAAAAAGAAATTTTGCCTCTTAGTGAGGGCTTGAAAAGAGATTTTGCCTCTTAATGAGGGCTTGAAAAGATTTATGCCTCTTAGAGGACTTGAAAAGATTTATGCCTCTTAATGAGGGCTTGAAAAGAGATTTTGCCTCTTAATGAGGGCTTGAAAAGATTTATGCCTCTTAGAGGGCTTGAAAAGATTTATGCCTCTTAGAGGGCTTGAAAAGATTTATGCCTCTTAATGAGGGCTTGAAAAGATTTATGTCTCTTAATGAGGGCTTGAAAAGATGTTTTGCCTCTTAATGTGGGCTTGAAAAGATGTTTTGCCTCTTAATGAGGGCTTTGAAAAGAAATTTTGTTTTTTTTTTGTTTTTTTTTTCTTTGAGAACCAAGGGTCCACCCTAAGTCGAAATGATCAAATGGCTTGGTTATTGGTTAGGGTTTCACCCTAGGTCTTGTGTAAAAGGTTAACCATTAACCGGGTTCTACCCTGGGTTTCTGTAAAAGAGATTGACGATGGTTGGGTCTCACCCTGGGTTGTGTATGTTTTTTTTTTATAACACTTGCCCCTGAATTCGACTTGGAGGATTTTGCCCCCTGCTTGAGGGAATTGATGCCCTTATTATCTGAAATGGAATTTCTTCTTAATGAAAGACTAAAATTCCGTGATTACTTCTGTGATGGGAGAATGGTGAAGGTTCTTATCACTCCTTGCCCCCAGAATGGTGCTGACCATGGAACATTTCAAAACATTGGTGTTGTTGTACTTGTCCAAATCAATTAAGGAATCAAAGAGAACAAAGCCACTTATATGACTCGAGGAAACGGACAATGTGGATGACATCGCTCGTCTGAAAGGATCGAAGAAACGATGGTCCGAGTGGAGACGAGGTATTGAAGAATTACCTCTCAACGATTATATTTGACATTTTTTTTTTTTTTTTTAGGGTTGTTTTGACATTTCCTCTCTCTCTTTTTTTTTTCGAGGAATAACTCAAAAAGTGACGCTTTCAAAACGAACTTTTGAGAATGACTCGATTTTTTTTTTTGGCTCGTTGTGGAATGACCACTGGTGATGGAGACTTGATTTTAGAGATTCATTGGAGACTCGATTTAGAGACTCACATTTTTCTTGCAAGGAACTCAGTGATTCTTGAAAAAAATGATTTATATATTCCCAAGGAGAACTATGAAAGCACCTTTTTTTTTTTTTTTTTTTTTTTTTTTTTTTTTTTTACCTTAACTTTTGCCTAGTAGCCGCCCTTTCAGGTTTTTGACTCTAGCAGGCTCTTTGCCCTAATTTTTGCCTAGACCGCCCTTTCGGGTTTTCAGCCTAGCGGGCTACCCATTTTTGCCTAAGCCGCCCTTTTCGGGTTTTCGACTTAGCGGGTTTTGCTCTCTTTTTTATTATATATTTTTTTTATATTGGCAAAGAGAAAATGCTTATTTATGATGCAAACTTATGTTTGTGACCGCGCCTTTGTGGCTGCCTACGTATCTCCAAGAACTCTTCGGGGGATGGGGAGAATCAGGTCTTTCGTAGTTCCTTCCAGGATGCGAACTTCGTGCTCGGCTGGTGCGGAATTCATCTCCGGCTTGATTTCTTCGCGGGATTTCTTCCCGGCTTGACGTCTTTGCGAGATTCCTTCCCGACTGGATGTCTTTGCGGGATTCCTTCCCAACTTGATGTTGATGCAGAATTCATTTCTGGCTTGATGTCTTCGCAGGATTCCTTCCCGGTTTGATGCAGAATTCATTTCTGTTTTGATTTCTTCGCAGGATTCCTTCCCGGCTTGATGTTTTTGCGGGATTCCTTCCCGGCTGGATGTCTTTGCGGGATTCCTTCCCGACTTGATGTTGATGCAGAATTCATTTCTGACTTGATTTCTTCGCGGGATTTCTTCCTGGCTTGATGTTTTTACGGGATTCCTTCCCGGTTTGATGCAGAATTCATTTCTGTTTTGATTTCTTCGCAGGATTCCTTCCCGGCTTGATGTCTTTGCGGGATTCCTTCCCGGTTGGATGTCTTTGCAGAATTCATTGCTGCCTTGATTTCTTCGCGGGATTCCTTCCCGACTTTGATGATGTTGAATCAACTTATTGACTCGAGCTTTAGGCGAATCTGACTTTTGTTGTTGTAGTGGTTTTACCACTGGTTGACTGAAATATGACTTGTATTCATCACAAAGAGTTTTGAATACCCACATTGTGGTGGTAACTTGAGTGGCTTGAGTGTTGAAGAAGCTTTTATGCTTTGAGTTTGTGGTTTCGCCATGTTTGAATTCTTGAGGTTAATTTGATTCCTTTTCTTGAACTTTATCTTCCTCTGAATTTGAAACTTATTTCCTTAATGGTTCTCCTCTCCATAAGGAATTTTGAGGAGACTCTTGTTTTGAGAAATGATCCTTGTTTATAAGGACACTTGTACTTGTGCCATGCTTGGCGCTTAATTTTCAAGGTGTTTGTTGTCATCCAATTTGTGGAAATGACTGCTTCTTTTAAATTGCTTTTTCAAAATGTGAGCAGCCGCTTGGTCTTTGTCCTTATGGCTGAAATGATTTGTCATCTACCCTTGATGGGCTTGAATTTAACGGAGAACTTGCAGTTGACCCGTTTTTTGACAACTTGATTTCCTTTTGACCAGGGGTTCCTTTTGTCCCGTTTTTCCTTTTGCTTGCTTAGAAGCAAACTCTCCATAAAGAATTTCGAGGCAACTTGATTCTGAGACGACTTGAGTAGTGTATGGATAGCATTGCAACTTCGTGCAGACCCAAACCCAATTCCAAACATAACTTCTTTATTATGTCGCTTTCAAGCTCAAAATTCAGACACCTCTCTGTCGGAGCATCTTCCATTTCTGGGTTTTCAGAGAAACCATTCTGGCCCTAACCCCTTCAATCGGCTTTGCCTCGGTACTGTTTGAAGTCTTGCGTACCCTTTGCTGGATCCTTTCCATGATTACCCTTCAAAACTTCCCTTTTGATGGTGCTTCTTAGGATGCCCCCAGCTTTGATTGATGCAGAGCAAATGAATGCATTTTTCTTTGCCAATTTTTATTATCTTTTTTTTTATCATCATTTTTTTTTATATTTTTTTATTTTTATTTTTATTTTTATTTTTTTTCGTGCTTTCATAGGAAAGGATAGGGAAAGAGCATAAACATGATTGGAACATAAACTGATCCCTTTTTATTGATAAGACAAAATTTGTGTACAAAAGACACTTAGATTTACAAATTTGAACTGAATGAAAACTTGAACGAAAATAAGAATGAAAAGAAAAAACAAAACTAGACCCTAAAAGATAGACTCTAGGTGGACTGTGATGGACTAGGATTGGATTGACTGTAGTGACTTTGCTCTTCTCGATGCTTAAATCGATCAGACAGGTTGTCGTTGGTCTTGAACAATTCCTTTGTTCTTTTGGAGGTTTGATCTCAACCTTCTCAGACACAAACTTCATTCATTTCTAAGAAAAGTTCGAAAGGATCGAACGATTCTTGTTCAACAAAAAATTTTTGCATTAATCCCATGGTTAGGCAAGGGATTAGTTGATGTTCAGCTTGCTCTTGGGGATGATGGACCCATTGTCAACCAGGTCTTGTAGACGGTTTTTCAAAGTCCAACATGATTCGGTCTTATGCCCATGTCCTTGATGGTACTCACAGTATTCATTGGCTTTGAAATTCCGAGGCAGGGGGTTTGGTAATGGCCTTGCTTCTAAGGGCTTTAGTAAATTTGCTTTCACTGCTTCTCGGAACACCAAAAGGATTGGCATGCCGAGATCAGTATATTGCCTCCTTGGTTGATTGTTTCCCAAATTCCCAACACGTAAAGGATTCGTGGGGATTATACTGGCTATTTCATTTGTCTCACTGGACCCAGCATGATTTTGCTTCTTGTATGAGTCTTCTTTGAGTCGACCCAACTGGATTAAGTCTTCCACCTTAGTTGCAGTTGTAATGAGCGATTGGAACGTAGGCAAGTACTGTGTTTGAAGCTGTGACTGGTAGACAGGCAGTAAATTCTTGATTATTATGTCAACTTGTTCCTGTTCAGAGGGTCGGTTGATCATTTGAGCAGCTTTGGCTCTCCACCTCGAAAGGAACGAGGAGAAGGGCTCGTTTTTCTTTTGTCTAGTGGTTTCCAGCTCCCTCCGGGTAACATCCACTTCGATATTATAATGGTATTGCGTATTAAACGCATTACAGATGTCTTCCCAGGTCTTCATTTTAGACCGGTCTAGGCTGACAAACCATCTCAAAGCAGCACCAGTGAGTGATTGTTGAAACAACTGAGCAAGGAGCTCGCTGTTTAGGCCAAACGGGTTGAGGGCACCCACATACATTTTCAGGTGCGTTTTGGGACAAGTGGTTCCATCAAACTTGTCCATGTTGGGCATTTTGAACTTCGTGGGCAGTCTTGCTTCAGGGAACAAGGACAAGGAGTCCATGTCCACTACTTCCTTGTGTGTCTTAAGAGCAGTAATAGACCTTTCCAGGAGTTCTAGTTTTTCTCTCATTTTCTGAGCTTCCAGCTCAGAAGCAGGCATGTCATCCAGGTTAAGGGCATGTCCGCCCGGCCTGGGCGGTCATGTCCGCCCGCTCTGGGCGGGCATGTCCGCCCTGCCTGGGCGGTCATGTCCGCCCGCTCTGGGCGGGCATGTCCGCCCGGCCTGGGCGGTCATGTCCGCCCGCTCTGGGCGGGCATGTCCGCCCGGCCTGGGCGGTCATGTCCGCCCGATCTGGGCGGGCATGTCCGCCCGGCCTGGGCGGTCACGTCCGCCCGCTCTGGGCGGGCATGTCCGTCCGGCCTGGGCGGTCATGTCCGCCCGCTCTGGGCGGGCATGTCCGCCCGGCCTGGGCGGGCATGTCCGCCCGGCCGGGGCGGGCATGTCCGCCCACTCTGGGCGGGCATGTCCGGCCGGCCTGGGCGGGTATGTCCGCCCACTCTGGGCGGGCATGTCCGCCCTCTCTGGGCGGGCATGTCCGCCCAGGTTGGGCGGGCGTGTCTTTTTTTTCGCTCCGGAGGCTTTTCCGGGAGTTCCGGACTTCCAAAAAATATTCCAAGACCAGTTCCGTGATCCTCGTAATTTTTTGGACATTTCAAGTACCATATTGGCACACTTCCGGTGAACTTTCTTAATGATCTTTGGTCCGGCCGGACTGTTTGCAGTCTGGGAAAACTGGCTCTTTTGAGCCTCAAAATTTGAGTATTCACACTAGGTAACGATCCTAACTTTTTCTTTTTCATTTCTAGCATTTTATCTCCTAAAAATCTCATTTTCATAGTGTTTAGTTGACCTATTATTGATTAAATGTAAGTTTGTCCATTGTTGAAATCTTCTGGGTTGATTATAATCACTTATAATAAAAAGAACACGTAGAAAAGAGTAGTTTGAAAGGTAGTTGCGGACCAGAGCAGCCGCGTCACGCAGCTACTACCTGCGTGACGCGACTGCTCCTGTCCAAAAGCTCTTAGCCTGGATTGGACCACCTGCGTGACGCAGCTGTTCGTGCACTCAATTATATTTTGTTTTATATTTGTATTTAATGTTTCACTGAAAATGAATAATCAATAAGTCTGAGTGTTTTAAATAAGTCACGAACGGTTCCGTCACGCAGCTAGGAGTTCCGTCACGCGACTGTTCTTTATAGAACAGCTGCGTGACGCAACTATTCTAGTCCACAGGACCATAACTAAAGTTCCGTCACGCGACTGTTCTTCATAGAACAGCTGCGTGACGCAACTATTACAAATCACAGAATAAAAAATAAGAGCTGCGCCACGCGACTATTCTTCCATAGAACAGCTGCGTGACGCGGCTAGCTTCTAGTCCCAGATTACTCTTATTATCTTGTCTTAATTTCATTTTATTAAGTAGATTCTTAATCTTAATCCAGAAAAATGATCAACAATGGGTAAATCGAATTTTAATCAAACCAAGTCAATTAATCTATTGTGATTGTGGTATTTTTTTTTTAGATTTAATATTTGTTATTCCTTTTTAATTATATTATTAATCTGGTTTGTGGCCCGCCTTTAACCATAAGGCAAGAGCGAGTCTTTTAATTTTATTTGATATGTATGGTGGATGAATAATGGGTGTGAGGCTTAATTTATGAATGAATGCAATGGATGAGTTTGCTTGGGACGATTAAATAATTTTCCACATAGGAGCTCGGTTCGACTTAATCGGGTCGGGTTTAAATAATTGGCTTTTCTGAAAATAAAATCAATTAGAAATCGTAGGTTAAAAGAGGCCGGTTTTCCGGGCGTCGGCTTCCAACAGGCCGACGTACCTAATTCCCTTACCTAGAATCGTACTTGGTACGCCTGACCAGTTTTCTTTCAAATAATTCGACCTTAAATAAAATTGGGTTCGAAATGGAGTCATTTAATAAAATTAAAATGAAAACGGTCCCATTGCCGAAATAATGGGTGGCGACTAAAATAATTTGTAAGACCGATTTATCAGCATCGCGTATCCAAAAAGATTTTATCACCTTTCTTCCAAAACAAATAATCCAATATAAAAAAGATGTTTTTTCGAGATCCTTCCGGGGTTCGGGATTTCGGCGAAAACAGTTTGGCGACTCCGCTGGGGATTTTGCACCCATTAATCCCTGGTTGTTTTTAATAATAATTAATGGTTGCAATTAGGAGTTGACTCTAAAAAAGCCTACCTTTTTAAATAAAATTGGTTAGAAAAGCCGATGGAAAATTATTAATCGTCCATATGTGTTTAACTGCTTTCCTTTTTCTTTCTAGGATTTTTGCATTCATTCGCATTTCTCTCTTCTCACCTCATTCTACCCGTTCTACCCTTCGGTACTGGTGTTAAGTTTGACGGTGGATCTAGCCTAAACCTCGCGTTTTAGGTGCATCCATCGGAGAATTAACATTACTACCAACCGCAAGCCTAGTACCTTAAAGGTGCGTCAAAAGGAGTAGGCCCAACAAAGCCCGAATCCTGTTTGCGGAACCCAGACTTTGTTAAACCCAATAAGACCAAAGCCAATGCATATAGTTAAAAGCCTTAGTTACATCCTCTAAGGTGCACCCGATTCTGTTTGCTGTTGATATGCCGCATTCATTTCCGAGAGTTAATATCGTCAATCTCAAAACCCCTTGTTGGTTGTCGAGATTAGACCAATTCCTAGCAAACAGATGTCGGAATTTTATACCAACGGAATCCGTGTGTGGGAGAAATAAGGTTGGAAGGCATGCATTTCCCAACTCCCGTTCCCCTGTTTGATATAAACTGTACATATGTTGTGACATTCATGCACCATGTAACGTTTTTCTTTTTCAGCCATGCATTAATAAGAGCTAATGTTCGGCATGGATGTTTGACCTTGGTTTTGAGACTGGATTTCAAATTCGTTTTGAATAATACTATGCAATCAGTTATTGTGAATCAATACCCGAAAGAAAAGGGAGGTATAAGGGGGTTGCGATTCCTTTGTATTTTTACATTTCTCGCATTATCTGAAAATAAGTGAGAGATTAGAAAATTTGTAATAGAATAAAATGAAAATCCTGCTTGGGGCCATATGTTCCAGGGCAAAAAGTAAGGATGCAAAAATAAAATACGCAATAACAAAATAATAAAATCCCACTCGGAAATTCTTTCATTCCGAGGCAAAAGTTAGGGATTTGAGAGAAAATAGTCGATCGAAAGTCCAAAAGGAACGGTCGATGATAGATAATGCCCGAAATGTTTAAACACAAAATAAGTCATTGTCATATTATTCACACCGAATTTTTGGTCCAGTCGTTGAAATCGAGATTTTATTTCCATGCTGGCTTTAGCACATTAGAAATGCATTTCTCATCCTATGTGTTTCCATTTTCGCATGCATACATGCAGGACCCTCTTTAACTCAGAAATTTTTTGCCAGAATTGATCCTTCCCGAGAAACTACTTCGAGAGCTTGGCACCAACATCCTGGTCAGCGTCTACTCAGAATATCCCCAATCCCCGAATTTGTCCCGGTCAGTTCAGTAAACTATTCAAGTTCATCAGATTCAGAGCCCGACTCAGATTCAGTAGAAATGGCAGATGATATAGGAGAAGAGTCCGGATTTTCACAAGCTCAGATGAGGACCATAGCTCAGATTGTGGCCGCTGCTCTCGCTCAAGACAGGGCCCAAAGCCAAAATACTCCCCCTTCTAGCAGCCAGCCTGTGGTTGAAGAGAGGCAAATGCCAGACCCTGTGTCAGATAATCAGACTTCTGTGGGAAACGCCACACCTGTTGAGAATGATATGCTCAAGCAACTTGCCGAGCTGAAGGAAAGATTTGACAAAATGGCTGCAATGAAGGAAAAAGACCCAGCCACCAACTTTCACATAACTGAATATGTTTTACACCCTAGCAGTTCTGCCTCATTCAAGACTTTCAAGCATACCATATTTGAAGGAGATAATGATCCCCGTTCTCACCTGTCTGAATTTCTCCGAGTGTCACAGATGAACCGGTACAACGAGGAAGATATTTTGCGAGCATTTCCGTAAACATTGCACAAAGACTACCGGAGATGGTATGATGGTCTAGATGAAGAGGTGCAGAAGAATTGGATCAAGTTGCAGACTGCTTTCCTTAAACACTTCAAGACCCCACGAGAGTGACGAGTTTGGCTTGCGCGACTTGGAAAGCTTAAGACAGGGGAAGGATGAAAGCTTTTCTGATTACTATAGGAGGTGGAGAACGAAGCTGTATAGAGTTCAGACAAGACCAAAGGATAAAGAATTGATCCGTATCTTCAGTAGGAGCCTGTTGCCCTTCTTCAAGGAAAGGATGTTGACCCAACCTCTCACCGATTTTGCTCTAGTTCAAAGCGCTGGCCTGAACATAGAAGAGTTGTATAAGGAAGAAAAGAAAAAGAACAGAGGGTTTGGCAACTATCGGACTTCCTATGGTGACAGAAATGCCGGAACCAGCAATCAGAACCAGTCGGGGAACAGTAATGCCATAGTGGGGGCAGTTAATGACAGAACTAGAAGAGAATTCACTGATTTAGGGAGACCTTTGAGCACAGTGTTAAGATCATGCATCAAGAATGGAGTGCTGTCGAAGCTGCCAGTCAATCCGACTAAGCCCGTGCGAGGGAGGTATATGGACCGAAACTGTGATTATCACCAGTGCAAAGGGCATTCAACTGATGAATGTTTCAAATTAAGGCATGATATTCAGGATTTGATTGATAGCGGGAAGTGTGAATACTCAAATTTTGAGACTCGAAAAGCCGGTTTTCCCGGCCGCGGCGGTGGCGGCCGCCCTTAAAGGCGGCGGTAGCCGCTATCAGTCGCCTGTGAATACTCAATTTTTTTGAGGCTCAAAAGCCTATTTTTTTCGGACTGCGAACAGTCCGGCCGGACCGGAGGCCTTTCAGAAAATTCACCGGAAGTATGCCAATATGGTACTTGAAACGTCCGGAAAATTACGAGGATCACGGAACTGGCCCCGGAATATTTTTTGGAGGTCCGGAACTCCCGGAAAAGCCCCCGGAGTGAACCTACCTGCCCCGGTGGCTCAGCCACCGGAGCCAGCCGCCGAGCCGGCGGCCCATCCCGGCGGCCCAGCCGCCGGGCAGGCCGCCGACCCGGCGGCCCAGCCGCGGACCGGCGGCTCGGCCGCCGGGAAGGTCACCAAGTCGGCGGCCCGTCCCGGCGGCCCAGCCGCCGGGAGGGCCGCCGATCCGGCGGCTCAGCCGGCGGCCCGGCCGCCGAGACTTGGCGGCCCGGCCGCCGGGCGGGCCGCCGAGCCGGCGGTCCATCCGGCGACCCAGCCACCGGAAACAGTCCGTTTTGCGCCTATAAATACAGGCCTCGGGCCTCCTTTTTTCCTCACTCAGTCTGTGTTGACGGACGCTCCTTCTCCCTCTCGCTCCTTGCGAATTCTTTACTGCTTTTTTGCATTTTAATTTAGCTTTTATTGCTTTCTTTCTTTGTTAAGTGGTCATTAAAATTAAATTAATTAATTTCCCTTAACGAGGAGCTTAACCTGGAGTTAAGAAGTGGCCGTCGACTAAATCAGGTACGCAAAACTAAACTCTGCCTATTTACTTTTAGCACTTCATGCATGCTTCTCTTCTACTCCTTTTAATTCTACAACTGCATAAATGCATTCATGTCATCATATAGGCAAGTAAATTGCCTCAATTAAAGTATGATTAAGCTAAATGCCCGGTTAATTAATAATCGTGGTATTAAAGCCTAAATCCGACAATATTGGCTTAAAATATCTAGTCTATTAATGGCTATGGTATGATTGCCTTTATTTCGAACAATTTTCGGCTTAAGTCCAGTTCATCAATAATTGTGACTAAGTAGCCTAAATTATTCACGTTCTTTTGGCATTAAATTGCCTACATTGCAGTTTGATTAATTACTTTTGGTAAACAAATTGCCAATAAGTAAGATCAGTTATTTTTTTAGCAATAAAACGCTTAA
The DNA here is from genome assembly GCF_041381405.1 of Jatropha curcas. Classification (NCBI taxonomy): domain Eukaryota; kingdom Viridiplantae; phylum Streptophyta; class Magnoliopsida; order Malpighiales; family Euphorbiaceae; genus Jatropha; species Jatropha curcas. The sequence goes on along the minus strand of NC_143152.1, from coordinate 13,577,271 downwards.
ATCAAAGTTTTGGCAAAATGCCTTAAAACTAAATCAATCTTTTTGGCTTTAAAGCTTTAAATCATTCAATTTTGGCGACAGTCGCCTAAATAAATCATCAATCAATTTTGGCAACATCTTGCCTAAATCGGCACTTTTTGCTAAAAGCTTTCAAATCAACACATTTTGGCTAAAAGCCTTTAAAATCAATTTTTTCGGCAATTAAATTGCCTAAATCACAAAATGTTTTGGCTAAAAGCCTTAATTCATTTTTTTTGGCAAACAAATAAGTCCAATCAACATTTTTCTGGCACACAAATAAGTCCAATCAAAACTTTTTGGCAAAATGCCTAAAACAATCAATTCTTTGGCACAATGCCTGAACAAAATGCACAAAGCATACACACACTCATGCATAAAGCATCCCATTCAAAGCCCTCTAAAAGAGGCCTATCGAACTACGTTGACTTTGATCTTCCATTCAAACGGAAGTACGTAGGCACGTTCGGGATCTAACCCCGGGCGGCAAGTCGAATCACATAACCTAGTTTCATCAGCATGACATAGTCTCGGGATCCACCTCGGGTTCGAAGACTTTGCCTTAGACATTGGGCTAATTAATCTAGTAACTAGGTTAATTAAAATTGGAGTCACTTAGGGTTTTTCCTAGTTTACCCTAAAACAATTAAACAAGGTGGCGACTCATTCATTCACGTGCATTTCTTCCTTTAGTCACATGCATTCACATGCCTATGGCATTTTGGGGAGGGGTTCACAGTTTGGCGACTCTGCTGGGGACAGTAATGCAATCATTTTGCATAAAGTGGACTACTATTGTTGTGTAAACTAACCTGTCCTTCTTTAGGGCATTATTTTACAATACTTTGTTTTGCAGGGTACCTTAGCACAAATCAAGTATTCTTTCTTTAAGAATACGAGATGAGGAATTTAAACTCAAGTTGTACAAATTGATTAAGACATTTTAATTTGTTGATTTATTTGCACGAATTGAGAATCCTTTTCTCCATTGCATAAAAAATGAATTTCAAATGAATTTCTTCTCTTTCTGTTCAAACTTCTGAGTCTGGATAGCAAGTAGCGCTGATCGGCAGGTCTCTTTGATTATGTCGACGGACAGCCAAAGCGTCCTCCCTGTTACCGCAAACCATCCCTAATCCTTTTGGGGGTGGCCCATGAGTATGCGTACCGTTGGACCCACGCGAAACTCTTTGTTTCACATGTGGTTAGGTATATCCTTACTCAAGGTTCAAGGGTCCCTTTATAAGCCAATTCTCTATTTGTGTCATAGCCTATAGAACCTATCCTTTAGGACTGTATGCACCCAATGATACGAATCATATCATTAAACAAAGTATGACGTGATGTTGTGCGCATTCATGACATATCATCTCATTAAAAAAAGAACATTTAATTTCAAAAGCTGGAAAATCACATTTTTGGGCCCTGAGACCTGAAAAATTACATTTTGGCCCCTAAGGCCCAAGAAAAAATTTTTCTTTGAGAACTTAGGGCCATTCGAAAAGTCGAGGTGTCCTAGCATACCAACATTACCTACCCTACCACATAGGGTCAGACCGTCCCATCTCACAGGGTCAAGTCATTCTTCCCTATATCAACACCACCCAACATTGTTTGGTCATACCACCCCACATCATAAGGGTCAAGTCCAAAATACCTTACCCATACATTACCCCACCTCACACTATCTCACATACCCTATGAAAATACCTTATATAGGATTAGTCTAATCGTTTTGACTATGTCCTTTCACAGGTAACCCCCGTTCAAGTACCAGTCACGTCTACAGTACTATCACCGACCTCACCAGCTTCACCAGCTTCACCAGCTGCACCAGTTTTACCTACAACTCCTACAACCCTACCTGCACCAATGGCATCGCTCACTGACATCCAAAATCTCATTGAACAACTGGAGGCCAGGATGGAGGCCAGAATGAATGAGGCATTGGCTGCCCAAAGGACTGCCCTGATAGCTGAACTAGGTAATGGTAATGGAAATGGGGCTTCGGCCGGGGGAAGCGGACCTACTACCTCTAATCAGGGTCCTGCTGCTGAACCGACAAACCCTGCCCTTAACCTGGATGACATGCCCTCCAGAACTGCTTCTGAGCTGGAAGCTCAGAAAATGAGAGAGAAGCTGGAATTGTTGGAAAGATCTATCACTGCTCTCAAAACCCACAAGGAAGTGGTGGACATGGACTCCTTGTCCTTGTTCCCCGAAGCAAGATTACCTACAAAATTCAAGATGCCTAACATGGACAAGTTTGATGGAACCACTTGTCCCAAAACTCATCTGAAAATGTATGTAGGTGCCCTAAACCCGTTTGGCCTGAACAGCGAGCTCCTTGCTCAGTTGTTTCAGCAATCTTTGACTGGTGCTGCATTAAGATGGTTTGTTAGCTTGGATCGTTCCAAAATGAAGAATTGGGAGGACATATGCAATGCTTTCAACACGCAGTACCATTATAATATTGAAGTGGATGTTACCCGGAGGGAGCTGGAAACCACTAGACAAAAGAACAATGAGTCTTTCTCCTCGTTCCTTTCGAGGTGGAGAGCCAAAGCTGCTCAAATGATCAACCGACCCTCTGAACAAGAACAAGTTGACATAATAATCAAGAATTTACTGCCTGTCTACCAGTCACAGCTTCAAACACAGTACTTGCCTACGTTCCAATCGCTCATTGCGACTGCAACTAAGGTGGAAGACTTAATCCAGATGGGTCAACTCAAAGAAGACTCATACAAGAAGCAGAATCATGCTGGGTCCAGTGAGACAAACGAAATAGCCAGTATAATCCCCACGAATCCTTTACGTGTTGGGAATTTGGGAAACAATCAGCCAAGGAGGCAATATACTGATCTCGGCATGCCAACCCTTTTGGTGTTCCGAGAAGCAGTGAAAGCAAATTTACTAAAGCCTTTAGAAGCAAGGCCATTACCAAACCCCCTGCCCCGGAATTTCAAAACCAATGAATACTGTGAGTACCATCAAGGACATGGGCATAAGACCGAATCATGCTGGACTTTGAAAAACCGTCTACAAGACCTAGTTGACAATGGGTCCATCATCCCCAAGAGCAAGCTGAACATTAACCAATCCCTTGCCTAACCAGGGGATTAATGCAAAAAAAATTTTGCTGAACAAGAATCGTTCGATCCTTTCGAACTTTTCTTAGAAATGAATGAAGTTTGTATCTGAGAAGATTGATATCAAACCTCCAAAAGAACAAAGGAATTGTTCAAAACCAACGACCACATGTCTGATCGATTGAAGCATCGAGAAGAACGAAGTCACTACAGTCAATTCAATCCTAGTCCATCACAGTCCACCTAGAGTCTATCTTTTAGGGTCTAGTTTTTTTTCTTTTCATTTTCATTTCCATTCAAGTTTTCATTCAATTCAAATTTGTAAATCTAAGTGTCTTTTGTACACAAATTTTGTCTTATCAATAAAAAGGGATCAGTTTACGTTCCAATCATATTTATACTCTTTCCCTATCCTTGCCTGTGAAAAAAAAAATCGAAAAAAAATAATAAAAAAAAATTGAAAAAAATAAAAAAAAATGACAAAAAGATAATAAAAATTGGCAAAGAAAAATGCATTCATCCTTTCATTTGCTCTGCATCAATCAAAGCTGGGGGCATCCTAAGAAGCACCATCAAAGGGGAAGTTTTGAAGGGTAATCATGGAAAGGATCCAGCAAAGGGTACGCAAGACTTCAAAACAGTACCGAGGCAAAGCCGATTGAAGGGGTTAGGGCCAGAATGGTTTCTCCAAAAACCCAGGAATGGAAGATGCTCCGACAGAGAGGTGTTTGAATTTCGAGCTTAAAAGCGACAGAATAAAAGAAGTTATATTTGGAATTGGGTTGGGTCTGCACGAAGTCGCAATGCTATCCATACACTACTCAAGTCATCTCAGAATCCAATTGCCTCGAAATTCTTTATGGAGAGGCTGCTTCTAAGCAAGCATAGGGAAAAACGGGACAAAAGGAACCCCTGGTCAAAAGGAAGAAAACAAGCAAAAGAAAAAAAAATGGGTCAAAAAGGAACTCCTGCACGAAAGAAAGAAATCAAGGACAAAGCTACAGGAAATCGAGTTGTCAAAAACGGGTCAACTGCAGGCTCTCCGTTAAATTCAAGCCCATCAAGGGTAGATGACAAATCATTTCAGCCATAAGGACAAAGACCAAGCGGCTACTCACACTTTGAAAAAGCAAGTTAAAAGAAGCAGTCATTTTCACGAATTGGATGACAACAAACACCTTGAAAATCAAGCGCCAAGCATGGCACAAGTACAAGTGTCCTTATAAACAAGGATCATTTCTCAAAGCAAGGAAAAGGAAGAGTCTCCTCAAAATTCCTTATGGAGAGGAGAACCATTGAGGAAATAAGTTTCAAATTCAGAGGAAGATAAAGTTCAAGAAAAGGAATCAAATTAACCTCAAGAATTCAAACATGGCGAAGCCACAAACTCAAAGCATAAAAGCTTCTTCGACACTCAAGCCACTCAAGTTACCACCACAATGTGGGTATTCAAAACTCTTTGTGATGAATACAAGTCATATTTCAGTCAACCAGTGGTAAGACCACTACAACAACAAAGTCAGATCCGCTTAGGGTCATCACTATCATACGAGCTCGGGTCAATAAGTTGATTCAACATCATCAAAATCGGGAATGAATCCCATAGAGACATCCAGTCGGGAATGAATCCCGTAAAGACATCAAGCCGGGAAGGAATCCTGCGAAGAACTTAAGTCAGAAATGAATTCTGCATTAACATCGAGTCGGGAAGGAATCCCGCAAAGACATCAAGCCGGGAAGGAATCCCGCGAAGAAATCAAGTCAGAAATGAATTCTGCATCAACATCCAGTCGGGAATGAATCCCGCAAAGACATCAAGTCGGGAAGGAATCCCGCAAAGACATCAAGCCGGGAAGAAATCCCGCGAAAGAAATTAAGTCAGAAATGAATTCTGCATCAACATCAAGCCGGGAAAGAATCCCGCAAAGACATCCAGTCGGGAAAGAATCCCGCAGAGACCTCCAGCCGGGAAGGAATCCCGCAAAAAAAAAAAAAACAAAGCGGAGATGAATTCTGTATTAATATCAAGTCAGGAAGGAATCCCGAAGAAGTCAAATTGGAAATGAATTCCACAATCAAAATTAAGTCAGAATTGAATTCTGCCCCAGCAGCAAGCCGGAAATAAATTCCGCACCAAGACGGAAAGGAATTCCGCACTAACATCAGGACGGAGATGAATTCCGCACCAGCCGAGCACGAAGTTCGCATCCCGGAAGGAACTACGAAAGACCTGATTCTCCCCATCCCCCGAAGAGTTCTTGGAGATACGTAGGCAGCCACAAAGGCGCGGTCACAAACATAAGTTTGCATCATAAATAGCATTTTCTCTTTGCCAATATAAAAAATAAAAAATAAAAAAAGAGAAGAAAAGAAAAATAAAAGCTGGAGTTGAAAACCCAAAAGGGCGACTTCAGGCAAGAATTGAGCCCGCTAGGCTGAAAACCCGAAAGGGCGGTCTAGGCAAAAGTTAGGGCAAAGAGCCTGCTAGAGTCGAAAACCCGAAAGGGCGGCTACTAGGCAAAAGTTAAGGCCAAAAAAAAAAAAAAAAGGTGCTTTCAAAGGTCTCCTTGGGAGTATATAAATCATTTTTTCCAGGAATCACTGAGTTCCTTCGAGTCAAAATTCACTACAAGAAAACTTTGGGTCTCTAAATCGAGTCTCTAAAATCAAGTCTCCATCACCAGTGGTCATTCCACAACGGGCCACAAAAATCGAGTCATTCTCAAGCGTCACTCTTTGAGTCATTCCTCGAAGAAAGAGGGAGAGAGAAAAATGTCAAAACAATCCCTAAAAAAGTGTCAAACATAATCATTGAGAGGTAATTCTTTAATACCTCGTCTCCACTCGGACCATCGTTTCTTCGATCCTTTCAGACGAGCGATGTCATCCACATTGTCCGTTTCCTCGAGTCATATAAGTAACCTTGTTCTCTTTGATTCCTCGATCGAAAGGACAAATACAACACCAATGTTTTGAAGTATTCCATGGTCAGCACCATTCTGGGGGCAAGAAGTGATAAGAACCTTCACCATTCTCCCATCACAGAAGTAATCACAGAATTTTAGTCTTTCATTAAGAAGAAATTCTGTTTCAGCTAATAAAGGCATCAATTCCCTCAAGCAGGGGGCAAAATCCTCCAAGTCGAATTCAGGGGCAAGTGTTATAAAAAAAAAAAACATACACAACCCAGGGTGGAACCCAACCATCGTCAATCTCTTTTACCCAAACCCAGGGTAGAACCCGGTTAATGGTTAACTTTCTTACATAAAACCTAGGGTGAAACCCTAACCAATAACCAACCCTTTTTCATCCAAAACCAAGCCATTTGATCATTTCGACTTTAGGTGGACCCTTGGTTCTCAATGAGAAAAGTAAAAATAAAGCAAATCTCTTTTCAAGCCCTCATCAAGAGGCAAAACATCTTTTCAAGCCCTTTAAGAGGCAAAACCTCTTTTTCAAGTCCTCTAAGAGGCAAAATTTCTTTTTAAGTCCTCAAAGAGGCAAAAACATCTTTAAATTGCAAACATAAATCCTTGCATTCGATCATTTCATTTCAAGGAAAAACCCAACGGCGGGGTTCCCTCCTCTGCCTATCCTCAAAATTTGGTCTTCAGACAACCACCGACGCCCATAAATCATTTTTATGGTTGCCGGTGGGGGGCAACTGTGAATACTCAAATTTTGAGACTCGAAAAGCCGGTTTTCCCGGCCGCGGCGGTGGCGGCCGCCCTTAAAGGCGGCGGTAGCCGCTATCGGCCGCCGGCGACAGCGGCTGCAGTCGCCTGTGAATACTCAATTTTTTTGAGGCTCAAAAGCCTATTTTTTTCGGACTGCGAACAGTCCGGCCGGACCGGAGGCCTTTCAGAAAATTCACCGGAAGTATGCCAATATGGTACTTGAAACGTCCGGAAAATTACGAGGATCACGGAACTGGTCCCGGAATATTTTTTGGAGGTCCGGAACTCCCGGAAAAGCCCCCGGAGTGAACCTACCTGCCCCGGTGGCTCAGCCACCGGAGCCAGCCGCTGGGCAGGCCGCCGACCCATCCCGGCGGCCCAGCCGCCGAAGGACCGGCGGCTCGGCCGCCGGGAAGGTCGCCAAGTCGGCGGCCCGTCCCGGCGGCCCAGCCGCCTGGCAGGCCGACGAACCGGCGGCCCGACCGCTGAGACCCGGCGGCCCGGCCGCCTGGAGGGCCGCCGATCCGGCGGCCCAGCCGGCGGCCCGGCCGCCGAGACCCGGCGGCCCGGCCGCCGGGAGGGCCGCCGATCCGGCGGCTCAGCCGGCGGCCCGGCCGCCGAGACTTGGCGGCCCGGCCGCCGGGCGGGCCGCCGAGCCGGCGGTCCATCCGGCGACCCAGCCACCGGAAACAGTCCGTTTTGCGCCTATAAATACAGGCCTCGGGCCTCCTTTTTTCCTCACTCAGTCTGTGTTGACGGACGCTCCTTCTCCCTCTCGCTCCTTGCGAATTCTTTACTGCTTTTTTTTGCATTTTAATTTAGCTTTTATTGCTTTCTTTCTTTGTTAAGTGGTCATTAAAATTAAATTAATTAATTTCCCTTAACGAGGAGCTTAACCTGGAGTTAAGAAGTGGCCGTCGACTAAATCAGGTACGCAAAACTAAACTCTGTTTTTTTTAATTTTAGCATTTCATGCATGCTTCTTTTCTACTCCTCTTAAATTCTATAACTGCATAAATGCATTCATACCATTAACTAGGCAAATAAATTGCCTCAATTAAATAAATTTAAGCTAAATGCCCGGTTAATTAATGATCGTGGTATTAAAGTTTAAATTCGACAATATTGGCTAAAAGCCTAGTTAATCAATAACTATGGTGAAATTGCCTTTATTTCGAACAAGTTTTGGCTTAAGTCTAATTAATCAATAATTGTGACTAAAAGGCCCTAATTAAACACTTTTTTTATTATGGCAATAAATTGCCTATATTTCAATTTAATTAATCACTTTAGGCAAACAAATTGCCTATAAGTGAAGATTAACCTTTTTAGCGACAAATCGCTTAAATTAAATTTCTTTGGCTAAAAGCCTTCAAATAATTTTTTTTTGGCAAATAAACTGCCTTAAATCAATCAACTTTGGCGACAATCGCCCAATTAGCATCATTTGGCAAATTAATTGCCTAAACCAATATTTTGGCTTTAAAAGCCTTAAAACAATTCGTTTGGCACAAATGCCTTAAAAATCAATCTTTTGGCAAGAATAAGCCCAAATTAAATTCTTTTGGCTAAAAGCCTCAAAATCAACATTTTGGCACCAAGTGCCTAAATCCTTCAACCTTTTTGGCAAAATGCCTAAACAAAATGCACAAAGCATACACACACTCATGCATAAAGCATCCCATTCAAAGCCCTCTAAAAGAGGCCTATCGAACTACGTTGACTTTGATCTTCCATTCAAACGGAAGTACGTAGGCACGTTCGGGATCTAACCCCGGGCGGCAAGTCGAATCACATAAACATTCATTCTTAGGTTAGTTTCATCAGCATGACATAGTCTCGGGATCCACCTCGGGTTCGAAGACCATGCCTTAGACATTGGGCTAATTAATCTAGTAACTAGGTTAATTAAAATTGTCCCGGAATATTTTTTGGAGGTCCGGAACTCCCGGAAAAGCCCCCGGAGTGAACCTACCTGCCCCGGTGGCTCAGCCACCGGAGCCAGCCGCCGAGCCGGCGGCCCAGCCGCCGGGCAGGCCGCCGACCCGGCGGCCCAGCCGCGGACCGGCGGCTCGGCCGCTGGGAAGGTCGCCAAGTCGGCGGCCCGTCCCGGCGGCCCAGCCGCCGGGAGGGCCGCCGATCCGGCGGCTCAGCCGGCGGCCCGGCCGCCGAGACTTGGCGGCCCGGCCGCCGGGCGGGCCGCCGAGCCGGCGGTCCATCCGGCGACCCAGCCACCGGAAACAGTCCGTTTTGCGCCTATAAATACAGGCCTCGGGCCTCCTTTTTTCCTCACTCAGTCTGTGTTGACGGACGCTCCTTCTCCCTCTCGCTCCTTGCGAATTCTTTACTGCTTTTTTGCATTTTAATTTAGCTTTTATTGCTTTCTTTCTTTGTTAAGTGGTCATTAAAATTAAATTAATTAATTTCCCTTAACGAGGAGCTTAAGCTGGAGTTAAGAAGTGGCCGTCGACTAAATTAGGTACGCAAAACTAAACTCTGCCTATTTAATTTTAGCACTTCATGCATGCTTCTCTTCTACTTCTTTTAATTCTACAACTGCATAAATGCATTCATGTCATCATATAGGCAAGTAAATTGCCTCAATTAAAGTATGATTAAGCTAAATGCCCGGTTAATTAATAATCGTGGTATTAAAGCCTAAATCCGACAATATTGGCTTAAAATATCTAGTCTATTAATGGCTATGGTATGATTGCCTTTATTTCGAACAATTTTCGGCTTAAGTCCAGTTCATCAATAATTGTGACTAAGTAGCCTAAATTATTCACGTTCTTTTGGCATTAAATTGCCTACATTGCAGTTTGATTAATTACTTTTGGTAAACAAATTGCCAATAAGTAAGATCAGTTATTTTTTTAGCAATAAAACGCTTAAATCAAAGTTTTGGCAAAATGCCTTAAAACTAAATCAATCTTTTTGGCTTTAAAGCTTTAAATCATTCAATTTTGGCGACAGTCGCCTAAATAAATCATCAATCAATTTTGGCAACATCTTGCCTAAATCGGCACTTTTTGCTAAAAGCTTTCAAATCAACACATTTTGGCTAAAAGCCTTTAAAATCAATTTTTTCGGCAATTAAATTGCCTAAATCACAAAATGTTTTGGCTAAAAGCCTTAATTCATTTTTTTTGGCAAACAAATAAGTCCAATCAACATTTTTCTGGCACACAAATAAGTCCAATCAAAACTTTTTGGCAAAATGCCTAAAACAATCAATTCTTTGGCACAATGCCTGAACAAAATGCACAAAGCATACACACACTCATGCATAAAGCATCCCATTCAAAGCCCTCTAAAAGAGGCCTATCGAACTACGTTGACTTTGATCTTCCATTCAAACGGAAGTACGTAGGCACGTTCGGGATCTAACCCCGGGCGGCAAGTCGAATCACATAACCTAGTTTCATCAGCATGACATAGTCTCGGGATCCACCTCGGGTTCGAAGACTTTGCCTTAGACATTGGGCTAATTAATCTAGTAACTAGGTTAATTAAAATTGGAGTCACTTAGGGTTTTTCCTAGTTTACCCTAAAACAATTAAACAAGGTGGCGACTCATTCATTCACGTGCATTTCTTCCTTTAGTCACATGCATTCACATGCCTATGGCATTTTGGGGAGGGGTTCACAGGAAGATCACGAAGCCTTCAGACAAGAGCAAGCCAAGTACCAAGAACAACCCGCTTCCCCAATATCAGTACAATTATCCATCTCGTAAGTCTCAGTCGGGTGGATTGGTAAATGCGATCGGGAGTGGATTACCAGAAGAAGTGGTATTGGCGGAAGCAGAATGGGAAGAGCAGATGTGCGCAATGTTGAACATATGGGATGACTGCAGTAGTGATGAGGAAGAGAAGGTACCAGTAAAGATCGAGATCGAGAAAAGCATCACGGTGAAAGTGGGTGATGTACCTGAAGATGAAGATGAGCAACTACAGCTTGCCATTCAAAAGAGCTTAGCTGATCAAGAAGAATAGTGGTACTATAGCAGTGAGGAGGAAGTGAACGAGGTAGGTGTTCAGAGTTTGACCCGGAGTGGGCGAGTATACAATCCTGAGAGCAGCATGCAGGCTAAGGGGAAAGAGGTTGTTGTTGGCGGAATGAAGAAGAGAATGACAGAGAAAGGCGAAGAGGAGCTAAAAGAAAAGAAGAAAGAGGAAGAGGTAGTAAAAGGACAGAAGAAGGCTGTTGAGGTTGGAGAAAGCAGTCAGAGTAAGGCGTCTAGTGGGGTGACCGCCAGCTCAGTGCTGAGTCAGTTGCAAAGAACAAGAGCTGACATTTCGATATGGGATTTACTGATAGCATCTAAGGAGCATAGAGAAGCTTTACTCGAAGCCATGACTTTTGTCAGAGTGCCAGCTCGAATTCAAAGTGTTGATATGATCAATGTGCTACAGCGAAGAATAGGCGAAGTCACTTTCTTTGACTCAGACCTTCCACCAGAAGGAAGAAACCACTGTAAGCCGTTGTACATTCAGATCACCGTCAATGGACGAGATACCCGGAATGTGATGGTGGATAATGGATCAGCATTGTGTGTATGTCCACTGAAGATGCTGCCTAAGTTTAAAATCGAGGAATCAGAGCTTGAGCCATCAAACACGGTGGTCAAGGCTTATGATAACACTATGTGGAATGCAAAAGGGACCTTCAAAGCGAAAATATCCACAGGGGCAGTGGAAAGCTGGGTAGACGTGGTGGTACTTGACATTTTAACCAACTATGCTCTTTTGTTGGGAAGACCCTGGCTTCATCCTTTGGGTGCAGTTCCATCCACCTTGCACAGAAAAGTAAAAATTCCGTGGGGTACAGATGTGGTGACAGTCAACGCGCAAGAGGATCTGAGTGTGGCAACAGTGGAAGGTTTAGAGCTGGCAGTACCGTTATCGGGTTTTCAGGTGGCAGTAATTGATGCGTCCCCCACCAAGAGCAAAACTGCAGTGAATAGAATGAGTCCTTTCTCTAGGAAGATGATGAAGAAGATGAATTGGCAATACGGCAAGGGTTTACGCCGGGAGCTACAAGGAAGGTTTGAGCCTCTCTCATCGGCATTAGGGCAACAAGACAAGCGCGGATTGGGCTACTCTGAGAATAGAAAGAAAGAAAAATATGAGGTTCGGTCTCCAATCAGATCGTCGAATGTGAATCAGATCTTCTTTGTTCCACAAGCCGAAGGGGAATTTCTGAGTAGGGGGAAAACCTACCCCGGCTTGGAGATATTCATGACCGATTATGAGGAGAAGCTGGTCAAGTCGCCCGAACCTTCCTTGGAACAGTTGGTGGATGGGACTGAATTCATGGTATGTATGACAGAAGCGAGCACTGAATCTGAGTGGTTGAAGAAGATATCCAAGTTTGAAGACTTTCTGGGGATTGGGGATGAAGCTTCAAAGCTGGCGCAAGAGCAAAAGGCCAAGGCGCGCATTCTCCAGTCAGTCCTAGCTGCCGAAGACGCCGAAGAAGCAGAGAGGAAGGCATTGAAGGCGAAGCCGGTAGAAGAGAAGATAGAAGCTACCCCGGCGGAAGAAGAAGGAGTTACAGATGCCGATGAAGTAATCCAGGCAATAAAAGACACTTGTAATGAATGTATTGAACAGGCAGTTAATCCTGTATTTTGTTTTTCTGATGCTTGTTTTGAGAACACTATGGATGGTTTTCTTCTTTTATTTCAATCAATGGAAGTGAACTTTGACTATTTGTTTTCTTGTTTTCCTAATTGTCACATTCATGGCATTGATTATACCACACGCATATTTGACATAAATGCATTGCATCATTTTGCATTTAACTTAAGCACCACTGAAGATCCTAAAATAATTGAAATCGGATCAGACTTTAAACTTGAACTCAGACAGGATCTTCAAGAATGTATCAAGAAAAATTCAGAGGTATTTGCCGGGAGCCATGCGGACATGCCAGGGATCGACAGATCAATAGCAGAGCACTTCATTCCTATTGATCCAAGAGTTAAGCCAGTAAAGCAGAAAAGGAGAAGGGTCAGACCAGAATGGCAAGACAAGATCAAAGCTGAAGTCCAGAAGCAGTTGGATGCAGGATTCTTAGAAGTAGTTCACTATCCGAAATGGTTGGCGAATATAGTCCCGGTACTGAAGAAAGATGGGAGGATAAGGGTCTGTGTCGATTACAGAGACTTGAATAAAGCCTCACCTAAAGATGACTTTCCACTTCCACACATAGATGTTTTAATCGACAGCACCGCCGGAATGGGATGTTATTCTATTATGGACGGATTTTCCGGATATAATCAAATATTGATGGCTTTAGTGGACAAGCACAAGACGGCCTTCACCACAGACTTCGGAACATTTTGCTACAAAGTAATGCCATTTGGATTGAAGAATGCCGGGGCAACATACCAGAGAATGGCTACCACACTGTTTCATGATATGATCCATAAAGGGTTAGAAGTATATGTGGACGACATGGTGATCATGACAAAAACACAGGAAGAACATGCAGAGATGTTGGAAAAGTTCTTCGCACAGGTCAAGCAGTACAACTTGAGACTCAATCCCAAGAAGTGCGTATTCGGAGTAACAAAGGGGAAGTTGTTAGGTTTCGTTGTAGGACCTAATGGGATTGAGGTTGACCCCGACAAAATAAAAGCCATTCAGGACATGAAACCGCCAAGAACAGAACGTCAGGTGAGAAGCTTCCTGGGTAAGATCCAGTACATTAGCAGGTTCGTTTTGAGATTATCCATCACCTGTGCCCCAATTTTTAAGCTACTGAAAAAGAATCAGCCAGTCAAGTGGAATGAGGACTGCCAGAAGGCCTTTGACCACATAAAGAAATACCTGATGAATCCACCGGTGCTTAGTTCACCAAGACCAGGAGAGCCTCTAATCTTGTATTTGTCTGTAGAAGATGCAGGAGTTGGAGCAATATTGGTACAGCCGGACGCTGCTGGAGTAGAGAAGGCCATTTACTACATTAGCAAGAAACTACTGCCTATCGAAGAGAAGTACAATCTGATTGAAAAAATGTGCATGGCAGTAGTGTGGTCGACAAAGAAGTTGAGACCATATTTTGATTCCTTCAAGGTCACTTTTGTCTCCAAAATTGATCCTCTGAAGTATTTGCAGAAAACGCCTACTCTAGAGGGACGGTTGTCTAAGTGGTTAATTCAGATGTCTAGTGTGGATGCAGAATTTCTAACGAAGAAAATGGTTAAAGGTCGGGCTGTGGCAGAATTCCTGGCAGAAAATCCAATTGCAAGTGATGAACCTTGGGAATTGGAATTTCCGGATGAGTACCTACTATGCATCGAAACAGGAGCTTGGAGATTGTATTTTGATGGATCAGCCAACAGAAATGGAGCCAGAGCTGGTATCATAATTGAAGCACCTAATGGCGAGGTTATCACGATGTGCAAGAGGCTGTTGTTCCCAGTCACTAACAACATGGCGGAATATGAAGCATGCATCATGGGGATGGAAACTCTCCTTGCATCCGGTGCTAAGGTGGTCGAAGTAATAGGAGATTCGTTATTGGTTATTGAACATGCTAACGAGAGATGGAGGGTAGAGGAAGAAAGAGTGAAGCCCTATGTTGAGTACTTGTTGAAAAAGGCAGCACTATTCGACAAGATCACTTTCACTCACATAGGAAGAACCTATAATAGGATTCCAGACGCCTTGGCAAACTTAACATCGGCTTGGCAAGATTTGAGCAAGGTTCTGAAGAAGCCATTTATCATTACCACAGCCAATATCCCGTGCTATAAAGAACATTTTGTGAACCAGATAGAGTCAGAGGAAGAACCATGGTTCACGGATATCATGAGGTACATGAAAGACGATACTTTTTCTGATGATGCTACGAAAGAAGACCGTGTAGTTCTCAGAAAAATGGCTCTGAATTATGTTCTAGCCGATGGTGAACTCTACAGAAGAGCTTGGGATGGAATGTTGCTGAGATGTGTGAGCAAGAAAGAAGGAGAAGACATAATGAGGAAGGTGCATGAAGGAGTTTGCGGTACTCACCTAAGCGGCATAAGCCTAGCAAGAAAAATCATGAGGCAGGGTTATTTCTGGGTGCAAATGGAAGGTGACTGTGTTCAGTATGTGCGTCATTGCAAAGCTTGCCAATACCATGACAATAAAAGCCACTTACCTGCTGTTGAACTCCATCCGACAACTCCTTCTTGGCCTTTTTCTGCATGGGGTATAGACATCATCGGTAAAATTTCACCAGCAGCATCCAACGACCATCAGTACATATTGGTTGCAGTTGACTACTTCTCTAGATGGATTGAGGCTCAATCTTACAAAGCCTTAACCGCCAAACATGTGGCTAGATTCATCGAACAGAACATTTTCTGTCGCTATGGTGTTCCCCATCACATAGTTACAGATAATGGCTCTCATTTTCAGGCAGATGTTGGCCAATTGCTTTATAGATACAAGGTTGAGCATCACCATTCTTCTCCTTATCGCCCTCAGGCTAATGGCGCAGTAGAAGCTGCGAATAAGGAGATCAAAAGAATCCTGTCAAAGATGTGTGAAAGGTACAGAAGCTGGGCTGAGAAACTTCCTTTCGCGCTCTGAGGACATCGCACTACATTCAAATCAGTAAACAGAGCTTCTCCTTTCGAACTTGTATACGGAATGGAGGCAGTGTTACCGATAGAGCTCGAAAAGAAGTCTCTCAGGGTTTTGGTAGAAGCTAGTCTGACCGAAGAGGAATGGGTCAACAAGAGATATGAAGATCTGGCGCTCTTAGACGGGAAAAGACTGAATGCTCGATTCCAGGATCAAATGAGAAAAAGAAGAATTGCTCGTTACTACAATAAACGAGTACATCCAAGGGCAGTAAGGAACGGAGATCTGGTTTTAATCAGATTATTGGATCACGAAGCCTAGAATCACCCTGGTGGGAAATTTAAACCCAACTGGCATGGACCGTTCAGAGTTCACAAACTATTAGCAAAAGGCGCCGCTGAATTGGTCACTATGGAAGGAGAACCTGTCAATCGAATTATCAATCAAGACCAAATGAAAAGATTCTACGTCTGAAATGATGATTTCAAAAAAAAAAAAATGCTAAGTTGAAAACCCAAAAGGGCGGCTTAGGCAAAAATTAAGCTCGCTAGGTTGAAAACCCGAAAGGGCGGCCTAGGCAAAAGTTAGAGCATAAAAAATATATAAAATAAAATTTTCTGGATCAACGCGTGGTGCTTAGTTTAAATGCAGAATTCATGCCATGCGTTCGTGATAAATGTGTGATTGGTTACTCAACGCCATCAACCCGACTTGAAGGAGAATAGGAAATCGAGTAGTTAGAGTAAATGACCATTGTATTAGAATAAATTTTCTTTACTTCTATATAATGTTGAAAAGAAGAAAGATTAATAAAAGATTTGAAGTTCAAAAATTTTCTTCCTATTCCGGGGTTATGGTTGAAGGATGCAAGGCCTTCCTCTCTGCTTATTTGATCCAAGATCGACTCATTTGATCTAAGATGTTCCGACTGTTGGCCCTGCCTAAACCATGAACTCTTTTAAGACGTTGATCAGAGGGACGAGCACCATTTTCTCAGTGATTTCCCTGGAAAGATCAATATAAAACCATGAATAAACCTTAGCACTTGCATAGGTTCATGCATACATAAAGGAGTTACATTTGTTATTTTTGTTTGATTTGTGCAGGTAATAAAATAATCACTCCATTCTTTGTTGTTTCCAAGCATAAGCTTTTGTTCTTGCAGAATAACTTTTACTTTATGGGTTTTCATTTATTAATCCAAGGGCAGGGGGCCCAAATAACTAACGCAGCAAATAATTCCGAAGGAAAAAGTTTGTTGTATGTTGTTGATTCATGTGTGCAGGAAGCAGAAATTAATAAAGACAGGATCATTGAGATCATTAATTAAAAGAAGGGCAGATACATTTAAATAAAAGCTCATGGCCCGGGTACAAAAGGAAAAGAAAAGATAACGACTTATTCTAGTAGGGCCTATCAGCAAGGGCCAGTCCTCACAGGGCACGACATCATTGTGGGGTAAAGAACCAGTTGACGTATGCGGGTGTCACGGTATCCTGCATCGTTCCTTCATCAAAATACACAGTGTTTCGATTCCGCCAACGGTCAGCCAAATTGGTCAACAGATGTGATGTTATCAGACCGCTCTCGAAGTTATAGACTCTGGGAACGCGCTGTATCATACCATATTGACGGCTGATCCTGTCTGGGAAATAGGCCATGGAACGATCTAGACTAGCATACAGCACATAATTAAGGCTCACGCTTCCAGTAGTAACCAACCTGATCCTCCAACAGGGACAAATCCACCGAATTGTCGGGTTATCCCCAAAGTCGAAATGTCCTCGAGTCCGAGACCGAAAGTTGGCAGGACCATAGGTTGGAATCAAACGAGCAGGGACCGGAAGAAGTAGACTTAACTTGTCTAAAGCCTAGACCTGTAGCAATATTGGACAACCGCGATGATGAATATTGAAATTGGTGATATGAAGCGCAATATCCCTCACCCAACACATTGTTTCTCCCATGATCATCATGAAGACAGTATGACGGTACAGTTGCATGTCACGAACAACTGTCAGAAGTCGAAAATCTCCAATTCCGGGTTGACGGTTCTTCAGGGCATATACATTCAGCAACAAGAAGCAACAAGCTCGAATCCAAGAAGGATCCACATTAATGGACAGAACCTTGTTGAGAAAGGGCTCTAAAGATAGACCCTGATCCGTGTTTATGCCATCAGGGAGATAAACCGGACATAAGGCCGCGATCTCAGTTAGATTATGCCTAGGACCTGGGGGTAAAGCCGGAGTTTCGTCTTGATTAGGGTGATGATCCATCACGGCACAAATTTCTTCATAGGTCGGAGTCACTTCAGAGTCTTCAAACCGGAAAACCATGGTATTCGGATTAAAATGAGTAACGAGCCAAGACAAGAAGCCATGATTAGGTTTTAGATCTTTGAAATACCTTAACCAGGCAAGTTGATCCATAGGGGGAATCTGCCATAAGTCATCAGAAATGGATTGGACGAAGGTTGAGACTTGGTTTCTGAAAGCCATGAAAAGGGATTATCTAAGAAATTGATCTGCTTTGAATGATTGGATGCGAAGGAAAAGTGAAATGAAACGCCCATTTATAGAAGGGTAAAGGGACCAGGGAGTGAAGCATTGTCATCACTCGACTTAATGCCCACTGTCAAGAGTAGTTGAAAAGACATTCATGTATGGACTACTTGGGTTGGTGAGCATTTAAAGCCGTGCTAATCAATAAGAAAGACAATTTGTACAATGAGGAGGTTGAATCTTTATGACCGCGTTAATCGCCCTGTCAGGTAAGTGATACGATCCACTGTTGTTTGGTGATTGATTTTTGTAGTATTTCGTTTTAAGTCCATTATTTTATTCTTTATTTCAATTTATTTCATTCATTTTATTTATAATAAATTGGTCCATGGACCACTAACAAGGTGCACCATTTTTGCAAACAAACGGGACACCATCCTCTTTTTTGTATTTTTGTATTTGTGTTTTATTTTTGCAGGAACAAGACTTCGCAGTTATAAAATATAAACACACACAACAATATAAAAAAAATGTGTGTAAATAATACCATGAAAAGAAAATAAAAAATAAATAACTGTACAACCATCCAAAAAATAATTTAACACTACTGAATGTTCAAAATGTTCAAAAATGTTCAAAAATGGTTGAGACGTGCAGCAGGACTACTGCCGCCTACGGCTAGGACTGACGCGGAACCCAATGAAAATAAGTTTCATGAACTCAATGACAAGTTTTGGAAGAGATCAAAGATCTAGAATAAATTCCCCTCTATGGCACCCAATGCTTAAAGAAGCAAGAACACCAATAATAGAGTAAAAGAATAAGATAAACGCCACAAAGAATTGATAAGTTTACCTTGATTCTTGATGCAATTAGAAGAATGCAATCTCACACTCTCTAAAAACATGAACACGCTTAAGCATGAAGAAGTAGTCTTTAATTCATTGAATGATTGATGAATAATTACAAAATAACAAGCTATTTATACTAATCTAAGAGGTCCAGATCCTTAAAGGATTTAGAGTTAGCTAAGGAGTAGGATTTAGCAAATCTAAACCAACTAAGGAGTTGACTAACAAAATCATAACAACTTAAGGATTTGGAGATCTAATCCAAATCCACTAAAGATTGACTAAATCTAATCAAAATAAGGCTAACTAATCAAGGGTGGTCGAAATATTGGAGGCCCAACCCATTAACAAAGCAAAAACTCAGAAATAACTAACTAATATTTGAGAGGCAGGGAGTTGCACGGTCCAGGGCGTGCCAAGGCGCACGGGCGTGCGCGCATTGTATGACTTCCTTCGCGAGAGGCAGAGAAGTGCACGGCCTAGGGCGTGCTAATTGGCACGGTCGTGCGCGCATGGATGAGTGTTCCTCGCGAGAGGCAGAGAAGTGCACGGCTTGGGGCGTGCTAGTTGGCACGGGCGTGCTCCAAATCATGTGTTGTTCCTTGAGAGGCAGTAGCTTGCACGGCCAGGGGCGTGCCACCTTGCATGGGCGTGCTTATCAACTCAACATGTGCTTCTATTAATGTGAGAAACTTAGGTGTTTCTTCAAGTTCTTCATAGCATTTGTTGAAAGTAAGGTCATGGAGCTCTTGTGTGATTTGCCCTTGAATGTATAAGGACATGGTTGCTCCATACTTCTTTGCACGGCTCCTTGTAATTGGTCCACTAGGAAGTGCCAATGGATTGCCATTGTTGTGGTCCTTGTTCCCTTGAGCTTCATAGGTGGTTGGTGATAGTGGATCCGTATCATCCCCCCCTTCTTTAAAAAGATTTGTCCTCAAATCTGCATCCATGTCAAAGGGAGACAAATCACTAACATTGAAAGTTGCAGAAACACCATACTCACCTGGCAAGTCTATTTTGTAGGCATTGTCATTGATGCGCTCTAAGACTTGGAATGGACCATCTCCACGTGCATCTAGCTTACTCTTCCTTTGGTTGGGAAATCTTTCCTTGCGAAAGTGTACCCAAACCCAATCACCTGGCATAAGCACTAACTTCTTCCTGCCCTTGTTGGCTTTATTAGCATATTGCTTGTTCCTCTTTTCTATGTTGGCTCTAGCCTTCTCATGTAAAGACTTCACCAATTCTGCCTTTTTCTCACCATCTAGATTAGAAAGTTCATTCAAAGGTAAAGGAACAAGATCTAATACAGTTAGTGGATTAAAGCCATAAACAAGTTCAAATGGACTAAAACCTGAGGTAGAATGTATGCTACGATTATATGCAAACTCAATAAATGGCAAACAATCTTCCCAAGTTTTCAAGTTCTTACCCACAATGGCACGAAGCAATGTTCCTAAAGTTCTATTCACAACTTCAGTTTGTCCATCTGTTTGTGGATGACAAGTTGTAGAATAAAGTAATTTAGTTCCAAGCTTACCCCACAAAACTCTCCAAAAGTGTGAAAGGAACTTTGCATCCCTATCAGAAACTATAGTTCTTGGTACCCCATGCAATCTTACCACTTCTTTAAAGAATAATTCAGCAATATTGTTGGCATCATCAGTTTTATGACAAGGAATGAAATGAGCCATCTTGCTAAATCTATCAACAACAACAAATATGCTATCTTTACCACGTTTAGTCCTAGGTAATCCAAGTACAAAGTCCATAGATATATCAATCCAAGGAGAACTAGGAACAGGTAAAGGCATGTATAATCCATGAGGCATAGACTTAGATTTGGCCTGTTTACAAGTAATACAAGAGTTACAAACCCTCTCTACATCTTTAATCATGTGAGGCCAATAAAAGTGTTCATTTAACATATCATAAGTCTTATGTACCCCAAAGTGTCCCATCAATCCCCCACTATGAGATTCAAGCACAAGCAATTCACGCATAGAACTTTTAGGCACACAAAGTTTGTTGTCCTTAAACAAATATCCATCATGTCTATAGAACTTATCAAATGCTCCATGTTCACATGCTACATATATGTTGCAAAAGTCAGAATCATTCACATACAATTCTTTAACATACTCAAATCCAAGCAACTTAGAACTAAGAGCAGTAATTAGAGTATATATTCTTGACAATGCATCAGCAACAATATTATCTTTCCCATGCTTGTATTTAATCACATATGGAAATTGTTCAATGAATTCAACCCACTTACCATGCCTTTTATTAAGCTTACCTTGACCCTTCAGGTGTTTTAGGGCCTCATGGTCAGTATGGATGACAAATTCTTTAGGTAATAAGTAGTGTTGCCACACATGTAAAGTTCTTACCAAGGCATAAAGTTCTTTGTCATAGGTTGAATAGTTGAGTTGTGCTCCATTCAACTTCTCACTAAAGTAGGCAATTGGCTTCTTTTCTTGCATTAGGACAGCCCCAATTCCCACTCCAGATGCATCACACTCAATCTCAAAGGTATTCTCAAAATTAGGCAAAGAAAGTATAGGTGCAGAAGTTAACTTCCCTTTTAGTGTTTCAAATGCCCTTTGTTGTTCTTCTCCCCACTTGAACCCAACTTCCTTTTTGATTATTTCTGTTAGTGGTGCTGCAATTGAAGAGAAATCTTTAACAAACCTTCTATAGAAGCTTGCCAACCCATGAAAACTCCTAACTTCAGAAACTGATGTGGGAGTTGGCCATTCTTTGATAGCTTTCACTTTCTCCTCATCTACTTCAATACCCTGTGCACTCACAATAAAACCAAGAAATACAAGTCTATCTATACAAAATGTGCATTTGTTAAGTTTAGCATACAACTTTTCTGTCCTCAAAGTTTGTAACACTATCCTAACATGCTCAATATGATCATTAAGAGACTTGCTATAGATGAGTATCTCATCAAAGTATACAACCACAAACTTTCCTAAGAAGGCACGCAATACATGGTTCATAAGCCTCATAAAAGTACTAGGTGCATTAGATAATCCAAAAGGCATAACTAACCATTCATACAAACCATACTTAGTTTTAAAAGCAGTTTTCCATTCATCACCTGGTTGCATTCTAATCTGATGGTAACCACTCATTAAATCAATTTTAGTAAAGTAAGTTGCCCCATGCAATTCATCTAACATATCATCAAGTCTAGGGATAGGGTGTCTATACTTTACTGTAATTTTGTTGACCGCTCTACAATCAACACACATGCGCCATGTTTCATCCTTTTTAGGCACTAGAAGCACGGGAACGGCACACGGGCTCATGCTTTCTCTCACCAAACCTTTCTCCATAAGTTCATCAACTTGCCTTTGCAACTCCTTTGTTTCCATTGGATTGCTTCTATAGGCAGGCCTATTTGGAATGGTGGATCCAGGATTGAAGTCAATTTGATGTTCTATTCCTCTTAAAGGTGGTAAACCACTTGGTAATTCACTAGGAAAGACATCATCAAATTCCTGCAACATAGAAACAAACATAGAAGGCAAATTATCAAGGTTAGAGTTAGATTTAGCAAATAAAATTTCCTTGTACCTAAGAAGCAATATGGGCTTCTCCAAGGCAATGGCACATTTAACCTCTCTAATTCTTGCATAAAAAGTCTGTTTCTTTTTCTCTACTCTCTGTTTTTCACTCACAATTGGGCCATTTATTTGTTTTGTTATTTTTGTGGCCTCTTTTCCCTCATTCTTACTATCTTCTCTCTTTTGTTCTCTCAATCTTGAATTTTCACTCTCATGTTTTCTCAAGGCCGAAACCTCTCTTTCTCTCTCAACTATCTTTCTTTGATCTTCATAAACTTCTTGTGGTGATAAAGGTACAAGAACCACCTTTTTCCCCTTATGAATCAAAGAATATCGATTGTGGAATCCATCATGAAGTGCTCTTCTATCATATTGCCATGGTCTTCCCAACAATAGATGTCCAGCTTGCATAGGTACTATATCACACAAAATTTCATCTTCATACCATCCAATAGAAAATGGCACAAGTACCTGTTTAGTCACTTTCACTTCCCCACAATCATTCAACCATTGCAACCTATAAGGCTTAGGATGCTTGAGACAAGTCAAGTTCAGTTTGTTTACCATGTTTACACTAGCAACATTAGTGCAACTTGTGAACCCCTCCCCAAAATGCCATAGGCATGTGAATGCATGTGACTAAAGGAAGAAATGCACGTGAATGTATGAGTCGCCACCTTGTTTAATTGTTTTAGGGTAAACTAGGAAAAACCCTAAGTGACTCCAATTTTAATTAACCTAGTTACTAGATTAATTAGCCCAATGTCTAAGGCATGGTCTTCGAACCCGAGGTGGATCCCGAGACTATGTCATGCTGATGAAACTAACCTAAGAATGAATGTTTATGTGATTCGACTTGCCGCCCGGGGTTAGATCCCGAACGTGCCTACGTACTTCCGTTTGAATGGAAGATCAAAGTCAACGTAGTTCGATAGGCCTCTTTTAGAGGGCTTTGAATGGGATGCTTTATGCATGAGTGTGTGTATGCTTTGTGCATTTTGTTTAGGCATTTTGCCAAAAAGGTTGAAGGATTTAGGCACTTGGTGCCAAAATGTTGATTTTGAGGCTTTTAGCCAAAAGAATTTAATTTGGGCTTATTCTTGCCAAAAGATTGATTTTTAAGGCATTTGTGCCAAACGAATTGTTTTAAGGCTTTTAAAGCCAAAATATTGGTTTAGGCAATTAATTTGCCAAATGATGCTAATTGGGCGATTGTCGCCAAAGTTGATTGATTTAAGGCAGTTTATTTGCCAAAAAAAAATTGTTTGAAGGCTTTTAGCCAAAGAAATTTAATTTAAGCGATTTGTCGCTAAAAAGGTTAATCTTCACTTATAGGCAATTTGTTTGCCTAAAGTGATTAATTAAATTGAAATATAGGCAATTTATTGCCATAATAAAAAAAGTGTTTAATTAGGGCCTTTTAGTCACAATTATTGATTAATTAGACTTAAGCCAAAACTTGTTCGAAATAAAGGCAATTTCACCATAGTTATTGATTAACTAGGCTTTTAGCCAATATTGTCGAATTTAAACTTTAATACCACGATCATTAATTAACCGGGCATTTAGCTTAAATTTATTTAATTGAGGCAATTTATTTGCCTAGTTAATGGTATGAATGCATTTATGCAGTTATAGAATTTAAGAGGAGTAGAAAAGAAGCATGCATGAAATGCTAAAATTAAAAAAAACAGAGTTTAGTTTTGCGTACCTGATTTAGTCGACGGCCACTTCTTAACTCCAGGTTAAGCTCCTCGTTAAGGGAAATTAATTAATTTAATTTTAATGACCACTTAACAAAGAAAGAAAGCAATAAAAGATAAATTAAAATGCAAAAAAAAGCAGTAAAGAATTCGCAAGGAGCGAGAGGGAGAAGGAGCGTCCGTCAACACAGACTGAGTGAGGAAAAAAGGAGGCCCGAGGCCTGTATTTATAGGCGCAAAACGGACTGTTTCCGGTGGCTGGGTCGCCGGATGGACCGCCGGCTCGGCGGCCCGCCCGGCGGCCGGGCCGCCAAGTCTCGGCGGCCGGGCCGCCGGCTGAGCCGCCGGATCGGCGGCCCTCCCGGCGGCCGGGCCGCCGGCTAGGCCGCCGGATCGGCGGCCCTCCCGGCGGCCGGGCCGCCGGGTCTCAGCGGTCGGGCCGCCGGTTCGTCGGCCTGCCAGGCGGCTGGGCCGCCGGGACGGGCCGCCGACTTGGCGACCTTCCCGGCGGCCGAGCCGCCGGTCCTTCGGCGGCTGGGCCGCCGGGATGGGTCGGCGGCCTGCCCAGCGGCTGGCTCCGGTGGCTGAGCCACCGGGGCAGGTAGGTTCACTCCGGGGGCTTTTCCGGGAGTTCCGGACCTCCAAAAAATATTCCGGGACCAGTTCCGTGATCCTCGTAATTTTCCGGACGTTTCAAGTACCATATTGGCATACTTCCGGTGAATTTTCTGAAAGGCCTCCGGTCCGGCCGGACTGTTCGCAGTCCGAAAAAAATAGGCTTTTGAGCCTCAAAAAAATTGAGTATTCACAGGCGACTGCAGCCGCTGTCGCCGGCGGCCGATAGCGGCTACCGCCGCCTTTAAGGGCGGCCGCCACCGCCGCGGCCGGGAAAACCGGCTTTTCGAGTCTCAAAATTTGAGTATTCACAGTTGCCCCCCACCGGCAACCATAAAAATGATTTATGGGCGTCGGTGGTTGTCTGAAGACCAAATTTTGAGGATAGGCAGAGGAGGGAACCCCGCCGTTGGGTTTTTCCTTGAAATGAAATGATCGAATGCAAGGATTTATGTTTGCAATTTAAAGATGTTTTTGCCTCTTTGAGGACTTAAAAAGAAATTTTGCCTCTTAGAGGACTTGAAAAAGAGGTTTTGCCTCTTAAAGGGCTTGAAAAGATGTTTTGCCTCTTGATGAGGGCTTGAAAAGAGATTTGCTTTATTTTTACTTTTCTCATTGAGAACCAAGGGTCCACCTAAAGTCGAAATGATCAAATGGCTTGGTTTTGGATGAAAAAGGGTTGGTTATTGGTTAGGGTTTCACCCTAGGTTTTATGTAAGAAAGTTAACCATTAACCGGGTTCTACCCTGGGTTTGGGTAAAAGAGATTGACGATGGTTGGGTTCCACCTTGGGTTGTGTATGTTTTTTTTTTATAACACTTGCCCCTGAATTCGACTTGGAGGATTTTGCCCCCTGCTTGAGGGAATTGATGCCTTTATTAGCTGAAACAGAATTTCTTCTTAATGAAAGACTAAAATTCTGTGATTACTTCTGTGATGGGAGAATGGTGAAGGTTCTTATCACTTCTTGCCCCCAGAATGGTGCTGACCATGGAATACTTCAAAACATTGGTGTTGTATTTGTCCTTTCGATCGAGGAATCAAAGAGAACAAGGTTACTTATATGACTCGAGGAAACGGACAATGTGGATGACATCGCTCGTCTGAAAGGATCGAAGAAACGATGGTCCGAGTGGAGACGAGGTATTAAAGAATTACCTCTCAATGATTATGTTTGACACTTTTTTGGGGGTTGTTTTGACATTTTTCTCTCTCCCTCTTTCTTCGAGGAATGACTCAAAGAGTGACGCTTTCAAAATGAACTTTTGAGAATGACTCGATTTTTGTGGCCCGTTGTGGAATGACCACTGGTGATGGAGACTTGATTTTAGAGACTCGATTTAGAGACCCAAAGTTTTCTTGTAGTGAATTTTGACTCGAAGGAACTCAGTGATTCCTGGAAAAAATGATTTATATACTCCCAAGGAGACCTTTGAAAGCACCCTTTTTTTTCTTTTTGCCTTAACTTTTGCCTAGTAGCCGCCCTTTCGGGTTTTTGACTCTAGCAGGCTCTTTGCCCTAACTTTTGCCTAGACCGCCCTTTCGGGTTTTCAGTCTAGCGGGCTCAATTCTTGCCTGAAGCCGCCCTTTCGGGTTTTCAACTCCAGCTTTTTATTTTTCTTTTCTTCCCTTTTTTTTATTTTTTATTTTTATTTTTTTGTATTGGCAAAGAGAAAATGCTATTTATGATGCAAACTTATGTTTGTGACCGCGCCTTTGTGGTTGCCTACGTATCTCCAAGAACTCTTCGGGGGATGGGGAGAATCAGGTCTTTCGTAGTTCCTTCCAGGATGCGAACTTCGTGCTCGGCTGGTGCGGAATTCATCTCCGACTTGATGTTAGTGCGGAATTCCTTTCCGGCTTGGTGCGGAATTTATTTCCAACTTGCTGTTGGGGGAAAATTCAATTTTGCCTTAATGCTGATTGTGGAATTCATTTCCGATTTGATTTCTTCGCGGGATTTCTTCCCGGCTTGATGTCTTTGGGGGATTCCTTCCCGATCGTATGTCTTTGGGATTCATTCCCGATTTTGATGATGTTGAATCAACTTATTGACCCGAGCTCGTATGATAGTGATGACCCTAAGCGGATCTGACTTTGTTGTTGTAGTGGTCTTACCACTGGTTGACTGAAATATGACTTGTATTCATCACAAAGAGTTTTGAATACCCACATTGTGGTGGTAACTTGAGTGGCTTGAGTGTTGAAGAAGCTTTTATGCTTTGAGTTTGTGGCTTCGCCATGTTTGAATTCTTGAGGTTAATTTGATTCCTTTTCTTAAACTTTATCTTCCTCTGAATTTGAAACTTATTTCCTCAATGGTTCTCCTCTCCATAAGGAATTTTGAGGAGACTCTTCCTTTTCCTTGTTTTGAGAAATGACCCTTGTTTATAAGGACACTTGCACTTGTGCCATGCTTGGCACTTGATTTTCAAGGTGTTTGTTGTCATCCAATTTGTGGAAATGACTGCTTGCTTTTTCAAAATGTGAGCAGCCGCTTGGTCTTTGTCCTTATGGCTGAAATGATTTGTCATCTACCCTTGATGGGCTTGAATTTAACGGAGAGCTTGCAGTTGACTCGTTTCTGACAACTTGATTTCCTGTAGCTTTGTCCTTGATTTCTTTCTTTTGTGCAGAGGTTCCTTTTGACCCGCTTTTTCCTTTCGCTTGCTTAGAAGCAGCCTCTCCATAAAGAATTTTGAGGCAACTTGATTCTGAGATGACTTGAGTAGTGTATGGATAGCATTGCGATTACGTGCAGGCCCAACCCAATTCCAAACATAAACTTTTTTTTTTATTCTGTCGCTTTTAAGCTCAAAATTCAAACACCTCTCTGTCGGAGCATCTTCCATTCTTGGGTTTTTGGAGAAACCATTCTGGCCCTAACCCCTTCAATCGGCTTTACCTTGGTACTGTTTGAAGTCTTGCGTGCCCTTTGCTGGATCCTTTCCATGATTTCCCCTTTGATGGTGCTTCTTAGGATGCCCCTAGCTTTGATTGATACAGAGCAAATGAATGCATTTTTCTTTGCCAATTTTTATTATCTTTTTTTTTTTTATCATCATCATTTTTTTTTAAATTTTTATTTATTTATTTATTATTTTTTGCTTTCACAGGAAAGGATAGGGAAAGAGCATAAACATGATTGGAACGTAAACTGATCCCTTTTTATTGATAAGACAAAAATTGTGTACAAAAGACACTTAGATTTACAAATGAAAACTTGAATGGAAATGAAAATGAAAAGAAAAAACTAGACCCTAAAAGATAGACTCTGTGATGGACTAGGATTGGATTGACTATAGTGACTTTGTTCTTCTCGATGCTTCAATCGATCAGACATGTTGTTGTTGGTATTGAACAATTCCTTTGTTCGGTTGGAGGTTTGATATCAATCTTCTCAAACACAAACTTCATTCATTTCTAAGAGAAGTTCGAAAGGATCGAACAATTCTTGTTCAGCAAAAAATTTTTTTGCATTAATCCCATGGTTAGGCGAGGGATTGGTTGATGTTCAGCTTGCTCTTGGGGATGATGGACCCATTGTCAACCAGGTCTTGTAGACGGTTTTTCAAAGTCCAGCATGATTCGGTCTTATGCCCATGTCCTTGATGGTACTCACAGTATTCATTGGCTTTGAAATTCTGGGGCAGGGGGTTTGGTAATGGCCTTGCTTCTAAGGGCTTCAGTAAATTTGCTTTCACTGCTTCTCGGAACACCAAAAGGGTTGGCATGCCGAGATCAGTATATTGCCTCCTTGGCTGATTGTTTCCCAAATTCCCAACACGTAAAGGATTCGTGGGGATTATACTGGCTATTTCGTTTGTCTCACTGGACCCAACATGATTCTGCTTCTTGTATGAGTCTTCTTTGAGTTGACCCAACTGGATTAAGTCTTCCACCTTAGTTGCAGTCGCAATGAGCGATTGGAACGTAGGCAAGTACTGTGTTTGAAGCTGTGACTGGTAGACAGGCAGTAAATTCTTGATTATTATGTCAACTTGTTCCTGTTCAGAGGGTCGGTTGATCATTTGAGCAGCTTTGGCTCTCCACCTCGAAAGGAACGAGGAGAAAGACTCATTGTTCTTTTGTCTAGTGGTTTCCAGCTCCCTCCGGGTAACATCCACTTCGATATTATAATGGTACTGTGTGTTGAAAGCATTGCATATGTCCTCCCAATTCTTCATTTTGGAACGATCCAAGCTAACAAACCATCTTAATGCAGCACCAGTCAAAGATTGCTGAAACAACTGAGCAAGGAGCTCGCTGTTCAGGCCAAACGGGTTTAGGGCACCCACATACATTTTCAGATGAGTTTTGGGACATGTGGTTCCGTCAAACTTATCCATGTTGGGCATTTTGAATTTTGTTGGCAGTCTCGCTTCGGGGAACAAGGACAAGGAGTCCATGTCCACCACTTCCTTGTGGGTTTTGAGAGCAGTGATAGATCTTTCCAACAATTCCAGCTTCTCTCTCATTTTCTGAGCTTCCAGCTCAGAAGCAGTTCTGGAGGGCATGTCATCCAGGTTAAGGGCAGGGTTTGTCGGTTCAGCAGCAGGACCCTGATTAGAGGTAGTAGGTCCGCTTCCCCCGGCCGAAGCCCCATTTCCATTACCATTACCTAGTTCAGCTATCAGGGCAGTCCTTTGGGCAGCCAATGCCTCATTCATTCTGGCCTCCATCCTGGCCTCCAGTTGTTCAATGAGATTTTGGATGTCAGTGAGTGATGCCATTGGTGCAGGTAGGGTTGTAGGAGTTGTAGGTAAAACTGGTGCAGCTGGTGAAGCTGGTGAAGCTGGTGAGGTCGGTGATAGTACTGTAGACGTGACTGGTACTTGAACGGGGGTTACCTGTGAAAGGACATAGTCAAAACGATTAGACTAATCCTATATAAGGTATTTTCATAGGGTATGTGAGATAGTGTGAGGTGGGGTAATGTATGGATAAGGTATTTGGACTTGACCCTTATGATGTGGGGTGGTATGACCAAACAATGTTGGGTGGTGTTGATATAGGGAAGAATGACTTGACCCTGTGAGATGGGACGGTCTGACCCTATGTGGTAGGGTAGGTAATGTTGGTATGCTAGGACACCTCGACTTTTCGAATGGCCCTAAGTTCTCAAAGAAAAATTTTTTCTTGGGCCTTAGGGGCCAAAATGTAATTTTTCAGGTCTCAGGGCCCAAAAATGTGATTTTCCAGCTTTTGAAATTAAATGTTCTTTTTTTTAATGAGATGATATGTCATGAATGCGCACAACATCACGTCATACTTTGTTTAATGATATGATTCGTATCATTGGGTGCATACAGTCCTAAAGGATAGGTTCTATAGGCTATGACACAAATAGAGAATTGGCTTATAAGGGGACCCTTGAACCTTGAGTAAGGATATACCTAACCACATGTGAAACAAAGAGTTTCGCGTGGGTCCAACGGTACGCATACTCATGGGCCACCCCCAAAAGGATTAGGGATGGTTTGCGGTAACAGGGAGGACGCTTTGGCTGTCCGTCGACATAATCAAAGAGACCTGCCGATCAGCGCTACTTGCTATCCAGACTCAGAAGTTTGAACAGAAAGAGAAGAAATTCATTTGAAATTCATTTTTTATGCAATGGAGAAAAGGATTCTCGATCGTGCAAATAAATCAACAAATTTAAATGTCTTAATCAAATTTGTTACTTAAGTTTAAATTTCCTCTCATCGAGTATTCTTAAAGAAAGAACACTCGATTTATGTCAAGGTACCCTGCAAAACAAAGCATAGTAAAGTAATGCCCTAAAGAAGGACAGGTTAGTTTATTCAACACTTGTAGTCCACTATTATGCAAAAAGATTACATAGCATCCCCAGCAGTGTCGCCAAACTGTGAACCCCTCCCCAAAATGCCATAGGCATGTGAATGCATGTGACTAAAGGAAGAAATGCACGTGAATGTATGAGTCGCCACCTTGTTTAATTGTTTTAGGGTAAACTAGGAAAAACCCTAAGTGACTCCAATTTTAATTAACCTAGTTACTAGATTAATTAGCCCAATGTCTAAGGCATGGTCTTCGAACCCGAGGTGGATCCCGAGACTATGTCATGCTGATGAAACTAACCTAAGAATGAATGTTTATGTGATTCGACTTGCCGCCCGGGGTTAGATCCCGAACGTGCCTACGTACTTCCGTTTGAATGGAAGATCAAAGTCAACGTAGTTCGATAGGCCTCTTTTAGAGGGCTTTGAATGGGATGCTTTATGCATGAGTGTGTGTATGCTTTGTGCATTTTGTTTAGGCATTTTGCCAAAAAGGTTGAAGGATTTAGGCACTTGGTGCCAAAATGTTGATTTTGAGGCTTTTAGCCAAAAGAATTTAATTTGGGCTTATTCTTGCCAAAAGATTGATTTTTAAGGCATTTGTGCCAAACGAATTGTTTTAAGGCTTTTAAAGCCAAAATATTGGTTTAGGCAATTAATTTGCCAAATGATGCTAATTGGGCGATTGTCGCCAAAGTTGATTGATTTAAGGCAGTTTATTTGCCAAAAAAAAATTGTTTGAAGGCTTTTAGCCAAAGAAATTTAATTTAAGCGATTTGTCGCTAAAAAGGTTAATCTTCACTTATAGGCAATTTGTTTGCCTAAAGTGATTAATTAAATTGAAATATAGGCAATTTATTGCCATAATAAAAAAAGTGTTTAATTAGGGCCTTTTAGTCACAATTATTGATTAATTAGACTTAAGCCAAAACTTGTTCGAAATAAAGGCAATTTCACCATAGTTATTGATTAACTAGGCTTTTAGCCAATATTGTCGAATTTAAACTTTAATACCACGATCATTAATTAACCGGGCATTTAGCTTAAATTTATTTAATTGAGGCAATTTATTTGCCTAGTTAATGGTATGAATGCATTTATGCAGTTATAGAATTTAAGAGGAGTAGAAAAGAAGCATGCATGAAATGCTAAAATTAAAAAAAACAGAGTTTAGTTTTGCGTACCTGATTTAGTCGACGGCCACTTCTTAACTCCAGGTTAAGCTCCTCGTTAAGGGAAATTAATTAATTTAATTTTAATGACCACTTAACAAAGAAAGAAAGCAATAAAAGCTAAATTAAAATGCAAAAAAAAGCAGTAAAGAATTCGCAAGGAGCGAGAGGGAGAAGGAGCGTCCGTCAACACAGACTGAGTGAGGAAAAAAGGAGGCCCGAGGCCTGTATTTATAGGCGCAAAACGGACTGTTTCCGGTGGCTGGGTCGCCGGATGGACCGCCGGCTCGGCGGCCCGCCCGGCGGCCGGGCCGCCAAGTCTCGGCGGCCGGGCCGCCGGGTCTCGGCGGCCGGGCCGCCGATTCGTCGGCTTGCCAGGCGGCTGGGCCGCCGGGACGGGCCGCCGACTTGGCGACCTTCCCGGCGGCCGAGCCGCCGGTCCTTCGGCGGCCTGCCCGGCGGCTGGGCCGCCGGGATGGGCCGCCGGCTCGGCGGCTGGCTCCGGTGGCTGAGCCACCGGGGCAGGTAGGTTCACTCCGGGGGCTTTTCCGGGAGTTCCGGACCTCCAAAAAATATTCAGGGACCAGTTCCGTGATCCTCGTAATTTTCCGGACGTTTCAAGTACCATATTGGCATACTTCCGGTGAATTTTCTGAAAGGCCTCCGGTCCGGCCGGACTGTTCGCAGTCCGAAAAAAATAGGCTTTTGAGCCTCAAAAAAATTGAGTATTCACAGGCGACTGCAGCCGCTGTCGCCGGCGGCCGATAGCGGCTACCGCCGCCTTTAAGGGCGGCCGCCACCGCCGCGGCCGGGAAAACCGGCTTTTCGAGTCTCAAAATTTGAGTATTCACACAACTACCCCCATCAATAATAAGAGTACACACTTTTCCACTAATCAAACATCTAGTGTGAAATATATTCTCACATTGCTCAAGGCTTTCTTCTTTAACATGTATGTTCAAAGCACGTCTAGCAACCAAAGCTTCTCCATGTTCAGGAAGTATTAAATTTTCTGAATCATCATTATCATCATCTAAATTAGGCATATCATCATAATCACTACATTCAGATTCAGAACTAATATTCCCATCATCTTTAGCAATCATAACCGTTTTATTAGGACATTGAGATGCATAATGCCCTTTTCCCAAACATTTAAAACATTTAATTTCTCTAGAAGGGGTTGTAGAGTTAGAAATACCTTTGTTGCTTTTGAATGGAGTTTGGACAGCCTCTTTACCTTTTGAAGTTGAATCTATCCTTTGAGAATTAGAACCTCTAAATTCCTTCTTCTCACCTTCTTTAGGCCATTTAGATCCCCATGTGTTGTTGGAATACTTGTTGGTGGATCTCCCCCTTTTCTGTCTTTCAAGTTTCATGGCCATATCTATCATATCTTCCAAGGTATCATACCTATACATCTCTAAAGCATCAGCAATGTCTTTATTTAGACCTCCAAGGAATCGTGACATGGTGATTTGCTCATCTTCTTCAATCTTGGCTCTTGCCATGCAAATCTCCATCTCCTTGTAGTATTCTTCTACACTCCTTCCTCCTTGCACCATTCTAGCTAATTTATTGTGTAAATCCCTAAAGTAGTGAGTAGGGACAAATTTTTGGTGCATTAGCTCTTTCATGAGTTCCCATGGTGGTACGGGTCGTAATCCCCTCCTTCTTCTTTTCAATAGCAATTGTTCCCACCAAAACATGGCATAGCCATTGAATTCAACAGCAGCAAGATGGGATTTCTTTTCTTGAGAATAGTTATGGCATTCAAAAATTTGTTCTACTTTTCTCTCCCATTCAAGATATTCTTCAGCATTGTTGTTGCCTTTGAATTCTGGAATCCTCATCTTAATTGATCCCAAGTCCCCATCAAGTTTATTAGGATTGGTCTCTTCACTCTCTTCAACATCATGGTCTTGAAATCTAGTTTGTGGACGAGTTCTAGTTGTATTAGAGCTTTGTGAAGCTTTTATCTCTTGTAATTCCTCCTTCATGTCTTGGACAAGATTATTGAAGGTTCTAAACTGTCCTTGAATTGCTTCCATGAAGAGTTTTAATTGAGGATCTTTAATTGGAAGTCCATCATTACCATCACCAGATTTGCCTGTACTCATGGTTAGTATTCAAAAGAAAACACAAGAAGATTTGAGTTAATGGTAATTCACTCCCTCACGTGTTTACACTCTTGAATCACTCCTTGCAATTCTTCCAATTGAACTTCAGAATCTTAGTTCAACCAACCAACTCAAAGATCACGTTTAGAATCAAGGAATAAAACTTAACAATGAAAAGCAAGCACAATTCTAGAATGAAGACTCAAAACGCGATGGATAGTAGCACAAGAGTATGAATAATGCACTACTGTAATTATCAATTAGAGTGTAGTAAACAAGCAAACACACCCTAACAATGTAATAGAAGCAATAGAAAGCTCACACAAAAACAAGAAACTAGAATTTAAAAGACAATATTAAGATATAATGTATGAATTTGGCTTACTACAAAGCA
Source organism: Jatropha curcas (assembly GCF_041381405.1). Classification (NCBI taxonomy): domain Eukaryota; kingdom Viridiplantae; phylum Streptophyta; class Magnoliopsida; order Malpighiales; family Euphorbiaceae; genus Jatropha; species Jatropha curcas. The sequence goes on along the minus strand of NC_143152.1, from coordinate 13,543,155 downwards.
AACCAAATATGGACCTAATTAATTCTACCCAAAACAAAGCAAGCAATCAAAGAAAACAAAAGAAAACAATGTTTTAACTAGGGTCAGAACCGTGCACGGGCGTGCTAGATGGAGCACGGGCGTGCGTTTAAGATCTTAGTCCAACAAGTGGAAGTCAGAAAAGTGCACGGTTGTGCTTGAGGTGAAGCACGGGCGTGCTGCCTTGTGTCCCTTTTAATGTAACCCAATTTAAGTAGGATTCTTAGATTTGACAAGGATTGTAGTAGATTTTGCACAATCTCAAAAGATATAGTCAACTAATTCTTTTGTTATCTTATCCACAAGTAGTTAAGATTGGATTTTATCACAAGATTATAGTGGATAACTAAATCCCATAAAATATGGTCAAATCCTTTTAGGATTAGGAACAATCCCACTAAATATGGTCAAATCTCCTAAGGATTAGGAATAATCCCACAAAATATGGTAAAATCCCTTTGAATTAGGATCAAATCCCTTGGATCCAGGAACAAAACAATATCCACACAAGCAATTTCAATGGTGGACGAAATTTTCTTTTTTTTTTTTTTTTTTTTTTTTTTTTTTTTTTTTTTAGTCAACAAGATCTAAGATCTAAACTTCCAGAATTGAAACAAGCACGAAATTACTAAATTTAATTGAAGCAAAAACGACTTGAACTAATCAAACAAGAAAACAAACACAAAAGAGATAAGATGAAGAAGAAAACAAACACAAAAGCAAGAAGAATAAGAAAACAAATAAACACAAATCCTAGAGCTAAGATAAATAAGAATTTACCTTAATCTTTGGCTCTGATACCAAACTGACGCGGAACCCAATGAAAATAAGTTTCATGAACTCAATGACAAGTTTTGGAAGAGATCAAAGATCTAGAATAAATTCCCCTCTATGGCACCCAATGCTTAAAGAAGCAAGAACACCAATAATAGAGTAAAAGAATAAGATAAACGCCACAAAGAATTGATAAGTTTACCTTGATTCTTGATGCAATTAGAAGAATGCAATCTCACACTCTCTAAAAACATGAACACTCTTAAGCATGAAGAAGTAGTCTTTAATTCATTGAATGATTGATGAATAATTACAAAATAACAAGCTATTTATACTAATCTAAGAGGTCCAGATCCTTAAAGGATTTAGAGTTAGCTAAGGAGTAGGATTTAGCAAATCTAAACCAACTAAGGAGTTGACTAACAAAATCATAACAACTTAAGGATTTGGAGATCTAATCCAAATCCACTAAAGATTGACTAAATCTAATCAAAATAAGGCTAACTAATCAAGGGTGGTTGAAATATTGGAGGCCCAACCCATTAACAAAGCAAAAACTCAGAAATAACTAACTAATATTTGAGAGGCAGGGAGTTGCACGGTCTAGGGCGTGCCAAGGCGCACGGGCGTGCGCGCATTGTATGACTTCCTTCGCGAGAGGCAGAGAAGTGCACAGCCTGGGGCGTGCTAATTGGCACGGTCGTGCGCGCATGGATGAGTGTTCCTCGCGAGAGGCAGAGAAGTGCACGGCTTGGGGCGTGCTAGTTGGCACGGGCGTGCTCCAAATCATGTGTTGTTCCTTGAGAGGCAGTAGCTTGCACGGCCAGGGGCGTGCCACCTTGCATGGGCGTGCTTATCAACTCAACATGTGCTTCTATTAATGTGAGAAACTTAGGTTTTTCTTCAAGTTCTTCATAGCATTTGTTGAAAGTAAGGTCATGGAGCTCTTGTGTGATTTGCCCTTAAATGTATAAGGACATGGTTGCTCCATACTTCTTTGCACGGCTCCTTGTAATTGGACCACTAGGAAGTGCCAATGGATTGCCATTGTTGTGGTCCTTGTTCCCTTGAGCTTCATAGGTGGTTGGTGATAGTGGATCCGTATCAAGGACCAGCAGCAGCCGAAGGAGATGGAGACGGTGGCGCCTCATCGGAAGAAGAGCCGTCCTCATCCTCCTCAGAAGAATCGAGCGAGATGCCCTCAACCTCCAGCTTCGTCCGAAGCCGCTCTACCTCTGCCTGGAGTCGACTCACGGTGCTAGAATGACGGGACTGATGCCTCCGCAGTCTCCCGTTCTCCAGCTCCTGTAAAAGCAGACATGTGCAAGAAAGTTTACCAAATAATAAGAAGCAAAAAGGTAAATGCGTGTAAAATTCATACCAACTCATGCCGCTCGGAGTACAGCCGACCAATGTAGGACTGGGCAAACCCGAACCGCTGGCAGATCTCCTGATATCTCTGGGCCGGCACCTGCAAACAAGGAACATCCATTAAAAAGTTACTCAGGTAAAATGCTTCTAACTTTGTAAATTCGGTTTATGACTTACATGTGTAGCGTGCTCAGGGTCCAGCTGCACCAGAGGAGGAGCCTACCGAAGATCAGCAGGAATAATGATGCCAGATCCCAAACCTAGACTAAGATCCAACACCACCTCCATACCCGGTGGGAACGGGACGTCTCCCAGTACTACACCGGCCGGTCCAGTCGGAGCAGCTGCGCCACCTGCCTCAGCCGCTGCCTCTGCTCGGTAGTGGGCCGCAGTCTTATGCGTCTTTCGCTCCTGCATTAAGTTACAGAGGAAATGATGGTATCAGTGTTCTGAAACAGTGAAAGCAATAAGGAAAGCAAATAAGACAGAAGATCGGAAAAGTTACCTGTGTATACTCAAGAACCTCGGGGAGCCGCGCCTGCATCCGAGAGACGAAGTAAGAGGGAAAGTCACCGACGGACAAGAAATCGTTCGCCGAAAAACCTCTGTACTCCATCTCCAGGCCCTCCGAGGTCAAACCCTCCAGCATACACATATGCCGAGGAGGGGCATGAGGCACCCTCCGCCGTGCTGGAGCTACCGGAGTGTCAAAAACTCTCTCTCCTAGGAAGTACCGGTCGGCCCAATACTCGCGCATCAGCAGCCTCGACTGGGTGTGCAACTCAGCCACCTCCCGGCCCGGGTAGGTCCTCCAGGCCCCGCAGTCCCATGGAGTCAAGGACAGCTACAAAATAAGAAATCAATATTTGTTGTGCATTGAAATAAAAAGGGGAAAAAGAAGATAAGCTAAATGTTCAGAGTATCTGTGTGTACTTACATCGGACAGCTCCCGGTCATTAAGGAAGCTTCGCCAGTACTCGGGATCCTCGCCACTGGCATAAGTGTGATGGCAGTGGGCCAGATAGCGAGGAATCCTCCTGGACTCGACCGGAGAGTCGCCACTCGGACCACCCGGATAGATACAGTACTCATAGGACCATACCTGCAACAGAGACAGAAATGACATCAGTTAGTTGAACAGTTGAGAATGACGAATAAAAAGGTGAAGAGTGAAAGAATGTTACCTCCAAAGGCCGGATGAACAGCCAGTTCGACTCACCGCTACCACGGGTCCAGACATCCAGACCGTGATAGAGATGAGCCAAACCGAGTGTGGCCCAGTCGAAGGACCCGACCTGGCTCAGGTCCCGCAGACATGCCAGCACCGCCGAATCTCCCTTATTCTGGGAGGTGCACAGCAGTTGGGACGAAATAATGTAGAACAAGAAGGACCGAGCAGCCTGGTCCCTCTCCTCCCGAGTATACGCAGGAGCCGCAGGTCGGGCCTCCTCCGGCAACTCCCTCCAAGCCTCCAAACGGGTCCTGATCCTCTCGGCCCAGAACCGGAAGACCATCTAGTAGGACATACATCCCTGCACGGTGTACCGAGTCTGTGAGGTGACACCGAGCAAGGAATGGACTAGCTGGGCCCCGAGAGTGGCCGTCTGATACCGAGCATCCAGTGGAGGAGCCGGGCCAGTGAAGCGTAGACCAGTGATCGCAACATAGTCCACGGGTGTGAGGGTCATCTCACTGAACCCGAACACGAAAGTGTGTGTGCAGTCGTTCCACCGCTCCATCAATGCATATCGCATAGCGGGCAGGAAACGAGGTTGGGTGCGATGCAATCCTGCGGCGTAATCCCTGAACCCAGTAGCAACGACCCGGGCTCGCATAGGAGGGTCCGGTAAATCCCAGAAAGCGGAAGCATCGGTGGCCGATCCACTCGAGCGGGCCTTGCCCAGATTAACCTGTAAGAAAAATTTTCAATTTCAATAAATACATACTAACAATTGTTTATCTTCTTATATGGCAGGAAAAATGAAAAAAGACCAAAAACGGTTTGAACCGTAGCTGCGTCACGCAACTACAAAGCCGCGTCACGTGGCCACATGGCCACATCACGCAGCTTCGCCCAAGTTGCGCACCTAGAAGCACGGCTGCGTAGCGCATCTCAGCACTCGCGCCATGCCACTCCACAGCTGCGTCACGCAACTGTTTGAAATACGTTGCCCTACGAACAGATGCGCCACGCAACCGCAACTGTTCAAGACTCCTACTCGTTGACAAATAGTCGCGTCACGCAACTGTTCTTCCAAAGAACAGCTGCGTCACGCAACTGTCGAAGGTACGCAGTGATTCAATTTCAACCTAATTTCACTATGTTTGTGTTGTTTTCATACAATTTTCAGAGCAAAATCAAGTCGCCTAGAGCTACCAACAATTAAGTGTCAACAAATCAAGTTTTAATGCAATAAAAGAGGGTCGATTCTAAGGTTCAAGGCAAGCTAGGGTTTCTGGCGCCTCGAACAGTTGCGTCACGCAACTATTCATTCAAGAACAGCTGCGTCACGCAACTGTTCATGGAAAAACAGCCGCGCCACGCAACTCCTACCTGCGTGACGCGACTGTTGATGCAGGCATAAACTTCAAAACGTAGTCCTATTGCTACAACTATGGATCAAAAGCAGTAAAAAACAAAAAGTGAAAGAAAATTGTTTACTTACCTATGATTGAAAGCCGCGCATCCGGCTCGTCTCATATCTGACCGGGAACTCCGTACCCGGCAACAGCAAAAGCTGCAGCGGTCGTGTCCCGAGGGTCAACGGATTCCGGCTCACCGGCACCGGTTCGCCATCGAACGTCGGAATATCGAGTAAGGCCTCGAGAATCTCCATCTCAGGAGTGTAAGCAGAAGCAAGGATTTCTGAAATCTGAGACATCTTTTCGGTTGAAAGTTCAGAGAATTCTCAATTTCTTAGGGTTTATGATAAGTGAAACTGAATCGATTAAGAATAGACGTTACTTATAGTGAGCAAGTTGGGCCAAGGCCCATTCTTCCAAGCTCAAGAAGAGTATTGGGCCCGTTACCTCTTTCCGAGACCAACAGGCCCGTGCGGTTCATTTTAAAGCCCATAATGGTCCACTTCGGCAATTTGACGCCGATGTGCGGCCCGTACACTTTAGCAATTTTTGTCTACTCACTGCACAGGGGGTAGGAGCATCAAATTGCCAGATTACCCTCAGGTAAGTTTTCTTTCAACCACTATATCATAAAAATTATACTTGGGAATGCAGATAACAAATTTTTGTTAAAGCTTTTATACCGAAATTTTTGCCTGTACAAGTGGATATTTTTGGTCCTAGGCCAAAATTCCAGACTGGGGGCAAAAATATAACCTTTTTCCTTAATGTGAATCTTTGCAGGGGAACGTATGACGTTCCAATATTTTTCTAACAAAAGGCAAGGTTCGTTTGCACACGGATATTGCTTTTCTTTTTATGAACAATTTTTCAGGCCAACCGGTGATGGTTTTTCGAAGCCGATAGGTCCTTCTGATTAGTGATGGTGCATTACGAAGTTAATCAGAACAATTTCAAAACAGTGATGGTGCATTGCGAAGCTGTTTGAAATTTTCCCCCCGGTCGATGATGATGAATTGCGAAGTTGACCAGGGTAAAATCGACATCTTTCGGGCCGATCAAACCGAGCCTCGAGGATGCCTTTTTCTAAACTGACTGGAGCCGACAAAGCCGACCAAATCGAGCTGAGAAGGTGGCCAGATCAAAGCTCTTCAAGCCGATCAAACCGAGCTTCAAAGACTTTGTTATCAAATCAACATCTTTCGAGCCGATCAAACCGAGCTTCGAGGATGCCTCTTCAGATTCCATGGAAACCGACGAAGCCGATCAAACCGACCTGAGAAGGTGACCAAATATTCAAAGTCCTTCAGGCCGATCAAACCGAGCCCCGAAGGTGTCTTCCAAGCCGATCAAATCGAGCTTTGAAGTCATTCACATGTTGGATGGAAACCGACGAAGCTGATCAAACCGAGCTTAGGAGGTGACCAGATGATTGATTCAGCATCTTTCTAAGCCGATCAAACCGAGCTTCGGAGATGATTACCTGATAAAAGTCACGTCAATAGACCACTTTAACATTAATCGTTTATACAATTAATGATAAAGTGTTGACGCGTGATTTTATGCCTCCACCTGACCCGATGATGATATGAGGACAAGGGATAAGGTATCACGATGAACCAGAAGTGTTTGAACCACAAATTGAACCAAACCGCCCAAAGGTGCCTGACCAGTGTTAGGGTTGTGTCACGCAGCTAATACCTGCGTGACGGCACTCTTAGCTGCGTCACGCAGCTCTAACAGGACTGACACTTCTGGCGCGCGCCCGTGCAATGGCCTGCACTGTTTGTATGGATACGCGGCAACTGTACGAAAAGTAAGTTGCGTTACGCGGCTTATGGCTACGTCACGCAACTTGTGGATGCGTCGCGCAGCTTTTACCTGCATGACACGACTGCTCTGTTGCCCTAGCCATATAAATACAACATTTTACAGCAAAAACGAGACTTTTTTACACTTTTCTCTCATTTTCTCTAGACTTCAATATTTTAAGTAGAGATTTTTGATTTACGGCTAGGGTTTCTTCCCCAAGAACTCAAGTGAGTAACCTTGAGGAAGATCAAGCCATTAGATATATAGATTGAAAATTAAAACACCAAAAAAAGAGGAAACATAAAAAGAGCAAAAGAGAGAAAAGGAAAAAAGAAACGTTTATTTTCCAAGAACTTGATAACAAACACCTCTGGAATCATAAAGCAGTGTACCTAAATCAATCAAAGTGTATGCAATCCTCGAATCTGAGGGTAAGGTAATCATTTAAACTTTCTCTTTTCATTTTTAGTCATTTATTTGTTAAAAATCTCATTTTCCTAGTATTTAGTTAGTTTGGTATTGGTTAAACGTCATTTTGCCCATCTCTGAGCATTTCTGAGTTGTGTTAAATCACTGTTAACAAAAAGAACACGTAGAAAGGTAGTTGCGGACCAGAGCAGTTGCGTCACGCAGCTACTACATGCGTGACGCGGCTGTTCATGTCCAAAAGTCTTTGATTCGGGCTGGACCACCTGCGTGACGCAGCTATTCGCATACTCAGTATATTTTTATCCTCATATTTGTATTTAATGTGATATCTTGAATAAACAATCAATAAAGTTGAGGATTTGGAATAAGTCACAAACAGTTCCGTCACGTAGGTAGGAGTTCCGTCACGCGACTGTTCTTCATAGAACACCCGCGTGACGCGACTGTTCTAAGTGCCAGTGCGAATGATAGAGTTCCGTCACGAAACTGTTCTTCATAGAACAGCAGCGTGACGCAACTGTTATGAGTTCCAGGATGAAAGACAAGAGCTGCGCCACGCGACTGTTCTTCCATAGAACAGCTGCGTGACGCGAATGTCTCCCATTCCCAGTTTATCTTCATTATTTTATCTTAATTTTGTTTCAATTAAGCAAATTTTTTTAAATCTCAATCCCAAAAATTATCAATAATGGGCAAATTGAGTCTTAATCAAACCAAATCAATTAACTATTGGTGATTATGAAATTTTCTTTAGAATTTGTTTCTTATTGTTTATTATTGGTGTTATTGTTAAACTCGGTTTGTGGCCCGCCTTTAACCATAAGGCAAGAGCGGGTCTTTTAATTTTATTTGATATGTATGGTGGGTGAATGATGGATATGATGCTTGGTTTATGAATGGATGCAATGAATGTATTTACTTGGGATGGTTAATTAATTTTCCACATAGGAACTCGGTTCGATTTGTTCGGGTTGGGTTTAAATAATTGGCTTTTCTAAAATAAAATCAATTAGAAATCGTAGGTTAAAAGAGGCCGGTTTTCCGGGCGTCGGCTTCCAACGGGCCGACGTACCTAATTCCCTTACCTAGAATCGTACTCGGTACGCCTGACCAGTTTTCTTTCAAAATAATTTGGCCTTAAATAAAATTGGGTTTAAAATGGAGTCATTTAATAAAATTAAAATAAAAACGGTCCCATTGCCGAAATAATGGGTGGCGACTCAAATGTTTTATAAGACCGATTTATCGGCATCGCATATCCAAAAGGTTTTATCACCTCTTTTTCAAAAATAATAACCAACTAAAACCAAACCGATTTATTTTTCGTTGATGTTTTGGGGAAAACATAAAGTGGGGGGGCAAACTGTTGACGCGTGATTTTATGCCTCCACCTGACCCGATGATGATATGAGGACAAGGGATAAGGTATCACGATAAACCAGAAGTGTTTGAACCAAAAATTGAATCAAACCGCCCAAAGGAGCCTGACCCGCATTAGGGTTGCGTCACGCAGCTAGTACCTGCGTGACGGCACTCTTAGCTGCGTCACGCAGCTCTAACAGGGCTGACACCTCTGGCGCGCGCCCGTGCAACGGCCTGCACTGTTTGTATGGATACGCGGCAACTATACGAAAAGTAAGTCGCATCACGCAAGCTTTCGGGTGCGTCACACAGCTTGTACCCACGTGACGCGACTGCTCTGTTGCCCTAGCCATATAAATGCAACATTTTACAGCAAAAATGGGACTTTTGACACTTTGCTCTCATTTTCTTTTAAGAAAAAAAATCGTATTCTGAGTTCTAAGTTTCTAGGTTAACGACTAGGGTTCTTCCTTAAGAATTCAACTGAGTAAACTTGAGGAAGATCGAGTCATAGATATTTTAGATTCAAAATCAAATCAAAAAAAAAATACAAAAAGATAAGAGGAGGAAAAGAGAGCAAAGAAAGAAAAAGAAAACTATCTATTCTGTGAAAGAACTCGGTGAATACACTTCTGGAATCGTGAAACAACGCCTCTGAACTAATCTCAGTGCATGCAATCCTCAAATCTGAGGGCTAGGTAACGATCCTAACTTTTTCTTTTTCATTTCTAGCATTTTATCTCCTAAAAATATCATTTTCATAGTGTTTAGTTGACCTATTATTGATTAAATGTAAGTTTGTCCATTGTTGAAATCTTCTGGGTTGATTATAATCACTTATAATAAAAAGAACACGTAGAAAAGAGTAGTTTGAAAGGTAGTTGCGGACCAGAGCAGCCGCGTCACACAGCTACTACCTGCGTGACGCGACTGCTCCTGTCCAAAAGCTCTTAGCCTGGATTGGACCACCTGCGTGACGCAGCTGTTCGTGCACTCAGTTATATTTTGTTTTATATTTGTATTTAATGTTTCGCTGAAAATGAATAATCAATAAGTCTGAGTGTTTTAAATAAGTCACGAACGGTTCCGTCACGCAGTTAGGAGTTGCGTCACGCGACTGTTCGTCATAGAACAGCTGCGTGACGCAACTGTTCTAGTCCACAGGACCATAACTAGAGTTCCGTCACGTGACTGTTCTTCATAGAACAGCTGTGTGACGCAACTATTACAAATCACAGAATAAAAAATAAGAGCTGCGCCACGCGACTGTTCTTCCATAGAACAGCTGCGTGACGCGGCTAGCTTCTAGTCCCAGATTACTCTTATTATCTTGTCTTAATTTCATTTTATTAAGTAGATTCTTAATCTTAATCCAGAAAAATTATCAACAATGGGTAAATCGAATTTTAATCAAACCAAGTCAATTAATCTATTGTGATTGTGGTATTTTTTTTTTTAGATTTAATATTTGTTATTCCCTTTTAATTATATTATTAATTTGGTTTGTGGCCCGCCTTTAACCATAAGGCAAGAGCGGGTCTTTTAATTTTATTTGATATGTATGGTGGATGAATAATGGGTGTGAGGCTTAATTTATGAATGAATGCAATGGATGAGTTTGCTTGGGACGATTAAATAATTTTCTACATAGGAGCTCGGTTCGACTTAATCGGGTCGGGTTTAAATAATTGGCTTTTCTGAAAATAAAATCAATTAGAAATTGTAGGTTAAAAGAGGCCGGTTTTCCGGGCGTCGGCTTCCAACGGGCCGATGTACCTAATTCCCTTACCTAGAATCGTACTTGGTACGCCTGACCAGTTTTCTTTCAAATAATTCGACCTTAAATAAAATTGGGTTCGAAATGGAGTCATTTAATAAAATTAAAATGAAAACGGTCCCATTGCCGAAATAATGGGTGGCGACTAAAATAATTTGTAAGACCGATTTATCGGCATCGTGTATCCAAAAAGATTTTATCACCTTTCTTCCAAAACAAATAATCCAATATAAAAAAGATGTTTTTTCGAGATCCTTCCAGGGTTTGGGATTTCGGCGAAAACAGAACCCGAGGTGGATCCCGAGACTATGTCATGCTGATTAACTAACCGATGAATGAATGCTTTGCAAGGTAATTGGACCAATGAAATGTTTAAGTAATTTCGACTTGCCGCTCGGGGTTAAATCCCAAATGTGCCTACGTACTTCCGTTTGAATGGAAGATCAAAGTCGACGTAGTTCGATAGGCCTTTTTTTAAAGGGCTTTGAATGGGTATGCTTAATGCATGAGTGTGTGTATGCTTCGTGCATTTTGTTTAGGCATTTTGCCAAAGTTTGATTGATCTGTTGTTTTAGGCATTTGTTGCCAAAAGTGTTGATTTAAGGCTTTTAGCCAAAAAGATTGATTTAGGCAAATTGTTGCCAAAAGTTGATGTGATTTAGGCAATTTGTTTGCCAAAAGTGTTGATTGGGCGATTGTCGCCAAAATGATTGATTTAAGGCTTTTAGCCAAAAGATTGATTAATTCAAGGCATTTTGCCAAAAATTGATGTATAATTTAGGCAACTTGTTGCCAAAATGTGATTGATTAAACTGTAGGCAATTTGTTGCCAAAAAAACGTGATTGATTAAGGCTTTTAGCCACAATTATTGATTAATTGGACATTTAGCCGAACTTGTTCGAAATAAAGGTGATTATACCATAGTTATTAATTAACTAGGCTTTTTAGCCAGTATGTTCGGAGTTTGGCATGAATACCACGATTATTGATTAACCGGGCATCTTAGCCTAAACTTATTCACTTAAGGTAATTTATTTGCCAAAATGATGACGATGGTGTGAATGCGGTTGTAGAATTAGAAGTAGAAGAGAATATGCATGAAATGCTGAAATTAAATAGGCAGGGTTTCGTTATTACCTGAGTTAATCAGCGGCCGCTTCTTAGCTTCAGCTTGAAAATTCTAGATTAAGCTCCTCGTTTGGGGAATATTAATTAAAATTAATTTAATTTAAGTGACCAAGTATCACAACAGCAGAATAAAAGCCTACACTAAATGCAGAAAAGCAGTAAAAGAACTCCAAGGAGCGTAGGGGAGAAGAAAGCGTCCGTCAACACAGACTGAGTGAGTAAAAAAGTTGCACTGGGGCTTTATTTATAGGGAAAACCCGGGCTGGAGGGCGGCAGCTGCCGCCGTGGACGGCGGTCTCAGCCGCCTTGCCGGCTGCCGCCGCCACCGCCCTTGCCGGTAGACTTGCTAGTCTTTCGTTCCAAAGGCTTTTTCGGGAGTTTCGTACCTCCGAAAAATATTCCGGGACCATTTCCGTGATCCTCGTAATTTTCCGAACGTTTCAAGTACCATATTGGCATACTTTCGGTAAACTCCCAAACTGGCCTCTGGTCCGGCCGGACTGTTTGCAGTCAGGGAAAACAGGCTTTTTGAGCCTCAAAATTTGAGTATTCACAGCGACTGGTTGCTTAATGCCATCAACCTGACTAGAAGGAGAATAGGCGAATGAGTAGTTAGAAGGAATGACCATTGTATTGAAAATAATTTATCTTTACTTTTGTTTAATGTTGAAAGAAGTAAGATCAATAAAGAGCTTGAGTTTCAAATTCTTTTTCCCTTTTGTTTCTGGGGTATGATTGATTACAAGACCTTCCTCTCTGCTTATTTGATCAGAATTTGCTCATTTATTTTGGCTGTTGGTCCTGCCTGAGTATTGGATTCTTTTAGAACAGTGATCAGGAGAACAAATGCCATCTTCTCGGTGATTTCCATAGAGGGATTGGTAAAAAACCATGGATAAAAACCTTAGCACTTAGTAGGTTCATGCATACATAAGGGAGTTGCATATGTTATTTCTGTCTGAATATTGCAGGTGATAAAATGGTCACCCCATCTTTTTATTTCCAGGTGTAAGTTTCTGTCCTTAGTCAAAAAATTCACTTTGATATGCTTTCATTTCTTAATCCAAGGGCAGGAGGCCCAAATGCTAATCCAGCAAATAATTTCGAAAGAAAAGATTTGTTGTTTTTTTGTTGCCTCTAAGTGCAGAAAGCAGGAATCAATAAAGACAGATCTACTGGAGATATTCATTGAAAAAAGAGAGGGGATACATTAATTGGGAGCTCATGGTCCTCGGAATACAGAAAACTGAATGAAAGAAAAGTAGCAACAGCATTCATTCCAGCGGTTGAATCATCAGACGCCAACCCCTTCAAGACCCAGTTTCGTCATTGGGAGTAAAACCAGTTAACGTACTCGGGTGTCACGGTGTCCTGCATCACCCCTTGACCCACGTACCAGGTGTTTCGGTTCCACCAACGATCAGCTAGATTAGTCAACAGACTCTGCGTCATGGACCACTTTCGAAGTTATGAATTCGGGGAATGCGCTGAACAACACCATACTGGCGGTTGATCCTGTCTGAGAAGTAGGCCATGGAACGATCAAGACTGGCATATAGCACATAACTGAGGTTCATACTCCCAGCAGTGACCAGTATAATCCTCCACCAAGGACAAGTCCACTGGATCACGGGGTTATCTCCAAAATCAAACTGTCCTCGGGAGCGGGGGCGAAAATTGGCAGGACCATAGGTTAGAATTGAACGAGCTGGCACCGGAGGAATCGGGCTCATTTTATCTAAGGCCCAGGCTTGCAATAACATCGGGCAACCTCGATGGTGAACATTGAAGTTGGTGGCTTGAAGGGCAATATCCCTAACCCAGTACATGGTCTCTCCCATGATCATCATAAAGACGATGCGACAATACTGTTTTCGCACCAACCCCGAGCGACACGAAGAACGCTCGATTTTCATGTTTTGTTTTTGGAAAAGGTGGTCTTTATTAAACGTTGATAAAACCTTTTAGGAATACGATGCCGATAAATCGGTCTTATAAAACATTTGAGTCGCCACCCATTATTTTGGCAATGGGACCGTTTCCAATTAAAAGTGACTTCATTTAACCCAATTTTATTTAAGGTCAATTATTTTAAAAGATTGGTCAGGCGTACCAAGTACGATTCTGGATAAGGGAATTGGGTACGTCGGCCCGTTGGAAGTCGACCCCCGGAAAAACGGCCTCTTTTAACCTACAATTTCTAATTTATTTTAATTTAGAAAAGCCAATTTATTTATTTAAACCCAACCCGAGTAAATCGAACCGAGTTCCTATGTGGAAAATTATTTAATCGTCCCAAATAAATCCATTCATTGCATTCATAATCATTCAAACCACATCAATCATTCAACCCATAGCAATTAAAATAATTAAAAGACCCGCTCTTGCCTTATGGTTAAAGGCGGGCCACAAACCGGATTTAAAATACATTCTATTCAATTTAAATTCAATAAACCCTAACAACCTAAAATCATACATGATAATAAATTAACCTACTTGATTTGATTAAACTATAATCTGCCCATTATTGGTTGTTTCTTGAATTATAAAAAGAAATTGAACATTTATTTAATTGTACAAAATAAAACAAAATATGAAATTATTCTAGAACCATAGAACAGTCGCGTCGCGCAGCTGTTCTATGGAAGAACAGTTGTGTGACGGAATTCATAGCTGCGTGACGCAACTGTTCGTGACTTTGGCAAAATCCTTAGATTCATCAATCATTTATTTAAATCATAATGTTAATTAAAAACATAAAAACGAGATAAAAATTATAAACACGAACAGTTCCGTCACGCAACTAGTTAGGGTAATGTCAACCTCTTTTGGACATGAACAGTTCTGCTCTGGTCCGCAACTACCTTTCAAACTACCTTTTTTACATTTTCTTTTTATCAAAACTTGTTTAACATACCTCAGAAATGTCCAATAATAGGCAGAATACTATTTAACCAATATCAAACTACCCAAATACCAACAAAATAGATACTTAACAAATTAATGACTAAGAAAATACCAAGAAGAGTTTAGATGATTACCTAACCCTCAGATTTGAGGATTGTACACGATTTGAATGCCTTAGGAATAATGTTTCAAGATCCTAGAAATGTTCTTTGCCAAGTTTTAACAGAAGAAACTCTTTTTCTTTTCTTTTCTCCCTTTTCCTTTTTTGTGATTTTTTTTGTTTTCAATCTAGTTAATCTCTAAGGCTGATTTTCTTCAAAATAACTCAATGGAGTTCTTGTAGAAAACCCTAGCCGCAGCTATATATTTCTTAGTTCTTAAAAACTTTTTCTCTCCAAAATCTCAAAAAGTCCGCTTTGAAAAATAAAAATGCAGTATTTATATGGGTAGGGCAACAGAACTTAGCTGCGTCACGCAACTAACAGTTGCGTGACGGACCTGAGAGCTGCGTGACGCAGCTCACTTTTCGGACTGTTGCCACGTATCCACACAAAAAGCAAAAACCGTTATATGGGGTTTTCAAGGTAACGTCACCCTGGTTAGAGTTGCGTGACACAACTATTAGTGCCGTCACGCACCTTATAGCTGCGTGACGCAACCCTAGCGCAGATCAAACTTCCTTAAACTGGTTTAAATCGATTCTTAGTTTAAAGACTTCTGGTTGACCCTGATTCCTTATTTCGCATCCTTGTATCCTCATCGGGTTAGGCGGGGGCATAAAAACACGCGTCAACAGTTTGCCCCCCCACTTTATCATTAATTGTATAAACGATTAATGTTAAAGTGGTCCATTGACGTGCCTTCAATCTGGCAATCATCCTCAAAGCATGGTTTGATTGGCTTGAAAGATGTTGGATGAATTTGATCATCTGGCCACCTCCTCAGCTCGGTTTGATCGGCTTTCGTCAGCTCCAGTCGGATCAGTAACGACATCCAAAATTCGGTCTAATTGGATATGAAGATACCTTCGAGGCTCGGTTTGATTGGCTCGAAGGGTTTTAATTGCCCTGGTCAACTTCGCACTTCACCATCATTGACCGGGAAGAGAGTCCAAACAGCTTCGTAATACACCATCACTGCTTGGAGGTTGAAATTGACCTAATCAGCTTCGCAATATGCCATCACTAGTCAGTAAGAGGATTGACTCGGTCAGCTTCGCAATGCACAATCACTAATCGAGAAAAATGATCCAAACAGCTTCGTAATACACAATTGTGAACCCCTCCCCAAAATATCAAGGGCATAAGCATGTGAATGCATATGATAAAGGATAGGAATACACATGATGTGTGAGTCGCCACCTTGTTTAATTATTTTAGGGTAAACTAGGAAAAAACCCTAAATGACTCCAATTTTAATTAACCTAATTACTAGATTAATTAACCCAATGTTTAAGGCATGGCCTTCGAACCCGAGGTGGATCCGGAGATTATGTCATGCTGATGAACTAACCAAAACAATGAATGCTTTGCAGGGTAAAATGATGTAATTGGACCAATGAAAAATGTTTATGTGATTTCGACTTGCCGCTCGGGGTTAGATCCCAAACGTGCCTACGTACTTTCGTTTGAATGGAAGATCAAAGTCAACGTAGTTCGATAGGCCTTCTTTGAAGGGCTTTGAAGGGAATGCTTTATGCATGGGTGTGTGTATGCTTTGTGCATTTTGTTTAGGCATTTTGCCTGAAAATTGATTTTTAGGCATTTGATGCCAAAATTGTTGATTTAAGGCTTTCAGCCAAAAAGAATGATTTAGGCAAATTGTTGCCAAAAGATTTATGTGATTTAGGCGATTGTCGCCAAAATGCTTGATTTTAAGGCTTTTAGCCAAAAGTTTGATTAATTTAAAGGCTTTTAGCCAAAGAAGGTTGATTTAGGCAATCTGTTTGCCAAAAGATGATTATTTAGGCGATTGTCGCCAAAATGATTGATTTAAGGCTTTTAGCCAAAATGATTGATTTAAGGCTTTTAGCCAAAATAAGTTGATTAATTTAAGGCATTTTGCCAAAAGATTGATTTAAGCGATTTGTCGCTGAAAGTAGTTAATCTATTTTATAGGCAATGTGTTTGCCAAAAATTGACTAACTGGATTGTAATGTAGGCAATTTTATTGCCAATAAAAACGTGTTTGAATTAAAGCTTTTTAGCCACAATTATTGATTAATTGGACTTAAGCCAGATTTGTTCGAAATAAAGGCGATTGTACCATAGCTATTAATTAACTAGGTATTTTAAGCCAATATTGTCGGATTTAGGCTTTAATACCACAATTATTTATTAACCGGGCATTTAGCCTAAACTTATTTATTTGAGGCAGTTTATTTGCCTAAAGATGTCATGAATGCATTTATGCAGTTATAGAATTATTAGGAGTAGAAGAGAAGAATGTATGAAATGCTAAAATTAAATAGGCAGAGTTTAGTTCATGTACCTGATTTAATCGACGACCACTTCTTAACTCCAGGTTAAGCTCCTCGTTAAGGGAATATTAATTAATTTGATTTTAAATGACCAAATAACAAAGCAAGAAAATAATAAAGCTAAATAAAAATGCAGAAAAGCAGTAAAGAATCGCAAGGAGCGTAAGGGAGAAGGAGCGTCCGTCAACACAGACTGAGTGAGGAAAACAGAAGGCCCGGGGCTGCTTTTATAGGGCAAATCGGGCCGCCGGGCCGCCCGATGCTCGGCGGCTGGGCCGCCTGATGCCGGCGGCTAGGCCGCCGGATCTGTGGCTATGCTAATTTTTGTTCCGGAGGCTTTTCTGGGAGTTTCGGACGTCCAAAAAATATTCCAGGACCAGTTCTGTGATCCTGGTGATTTTTCGGACGTTTCAAGTACCATATTGGCATACTTCCGGTGAACTTTCCGAATGGCCTCCGGCCCGGCCGGACTGTTTGCAGTCCGAAAAAACTGGCTCTTGGAGCCTCAAAATTTGGGTGTTCACAGTTGCCCCCCACCGGCAACCATAAAAATGATTTATGGGAATCGGTGGTTGTCTGAAACACAAATTTTGGAGGCGAAAATCTGACGCGTCCAGAAGACCCGCCTGTTGGCTATTTGCTTATAAATAGCTTGAACTTCACCATTTCATTCATTACTCATTCTCCACTTTAGAGAGCTCTCTCAAATCCTCTCAAGTTCCTCAAAGCTTCAAGGCTTCTTCTATGGCTTCCTCAGATTTTAGCGACGAGGATTTCCTCGGGTCTCTAGGGATTTCTCTCGACGAGGTCGATCTTATGGCGGACGCAGATACTCACGCCTCCATGACCGGCATCTTCGCCCAGGTGAGTTCCCTTTCACTTTTATGCGTGCATATTATTTATTATTTGGGCCTTAGGCCGAATTGTGAATTTTTGGGCCTTAGGCCAAATTGTGATTTTTAGGCCTTAGGCCAAATCGTGAAATTTTGGGCCTTAGGCCAAATCGTGAATTTTTTGGCCTTAGGCCAAATTGTGAACTTTGGGCCTTAGGCCGATTTGTAATTTTTTGGGCCTTAGGCCAAATTGTGCAATTTTGGGCCTCTATGGCCAATTGCTGATCTTGGGCCTTAGGCCGAATTGTGAATTTTGGGCCTTAGGCCAAATTGTGATTTTTTGGGCCTTAGGCCAAATTGTGAATTTTAAAAAAATTTCCTGTGCTTACTGTTTTTATTAGTATGCATGCTAGGGTAGAACTAAGATATTACCCTTAGTAAGGAACCGAGGAGTAACTCTTAGGTTGATTTACCTTTTAGGACTCCCGTATCAAATTGGATGTGGGTGAGAGTTCTGTGGCTGGAATTCTGCTCGAAATATTCGATCCAAACAGCCCGGTTGGCGCGATCATCCGTCCATCTTACCTGGGATATCTGAGGCATTTTGACATGGGTCGGAGTAACTACAAGGAGTTATTGTGTGCCTTGGCTGAAAGGTGGTGGGATACCACCAATACTTTCCACTTCTCTTGGGGCGAGTTGACAATGACCCCTACAGACTTTTCTGTGATCTCCGGGATCCCTTTCAGGATTCGGCCGATCGAGCTATATGATGACTGGAGGATTGATATCTCCTCCGACTGGATGATGGAGCTGATTGGGATAGACCTGCCTCGGCTGGTCGAGCCAGGTTCTGCTACCCCTGCTTTGAGCATTTCCAGACGCTGGTTATCCCTCCAGGCCCCTGGCATCTATGCTAGATACGGGCAGGGAGAGCTGATGGCTACTCAGGTGGCCCGATTCACTTTGTTGTTGTTGTTCGCTTCGACCTTTTGGTCCAACAGGAAAGAGAAGTTTAACCCTTCTATCTTGAAGAGTTTGGAGAATTTGGCACTTTTAGAGGAGTATGACTGGGCCGGTGCTATTCTGAGCCGCATGTATGACGATATGTGTGACCTGAGTCGAGGCCATGGCAAGCTTAGCGGGACCTTCTACTTCTGGGAGGTAATGTAAAGAACATTCTCCCTTTCTGTGTTTTTCTGTTTATCTTGATTTTTCTTTCTCACTGATTCTTTTTTCCGTTCTGCAGACTTGGGCATTCGAGTACTTTCCTTACACTCGCCCAGAGTTACTCCAGACTGATCCCGGATCAGGGCTGGCACCTTCGGCTTGGAGATGGTACAAGTCAAACCTTCATCCCGTCCGGCGCAATAAGTCGCTGAAGGAGCTGAGAGCCTTTTTTGATACTTGCCCTCTGGAGTAGGTATATGCTTAGTATTTTTGGATATGTTAAAAAAAAAAAGATTTATTAACATATTTACATCTTTTATAGGCCGAGGTGGGGCTGATGCCTGCCCGTTTACAGGGCTGGATTCAGGCTGATCCTGATTTCCAGCGGTCAGATGCCTTGTCTCAGCGGAGAGTGGTCCTGTCACACCCCATCATACGGCGATATTATTTGGGTGAGAGAGTGGACATTCAGATAAGAGGCTGTCGTTCTGTCCCTTATCCCCCCCTGAGGATATGCGAGCGGGTAAACAAATGATGCTCACTGCAACTCATACTGAGGGTATCCCGCATGTGGAGTTCATTATGGAAGGAGATTACGATGAGTTCTGCGTAATCTCTTTGATGCCGCCCATTGGGTCTCGGCTTGATAGTATCCAGAGGTCGGCTCCTTCCCCGCTGCTCGGTACCCGTTCTTCTCGGGCTTCGGGTCCCTCAACTAGGACTCCAAGGAGGAGGCCCATGATCGAGCCCACTTCTTCCACCCCGATTGAGAGGCCGTCGCAGGCCGGGCCTAGCCGGTTGGCAGGTCCTTCCAGGGCTCCCAAGGCTATTTTGGAGGCTACGGGGCCGCTTCACCCAGACCTGGCCAGTCTACGTCTTCCATACAATATTTCTTACTTTGTTCCCAATAGCCCTCCGGCTCTTCGAGAGGTCTCCCTGGATAATGTAGAGCGCGCGACTCTTCCTTCCGAGAACATTAATGAGGTAAAGCCTGGCACATCTCTCATAAAAAGGATTCATAAGAGATTTGATATTAACTTGTATTTTGTATGGTTTCCAGGTTCCTGACGGGCTGGTCAATCAGAAGATGGAGTTGGTTCTCGGGATGCAGCAAGAACTAGCTGCGGCCTGGACTCAGATAGCCTTTGATGATCAAAGGAGGAGGAGGCCCCGCCGCTGATAGTTGCTAGATTTTCCAGCTTTCTTTTGTTTTTCTCTTGCTGTATTTTCTGTACTGAATCTTGGCTGTATTTTGTTGTACTGAACTTTATTTGTACCTGCACTTGATTAGTACTGAAAAAATATATATGCACGATTATGAAATAGGAGAAAGAAAAAAGGATTTTGCTTCAACAAAACTTCTCTCCTTCTTTTTTT
The DNA here is from genome assembly GCF_041381405.1 of Jatropha curcas. NCBI lineage: Eukaryota > Viridiplantae > Streptophyta > Magnoliopsida > Malpighiales > Euphorbiaceae > Jatropha > Jatropha curcas. The sequence goes on along the minus strand of NC_143152.1, from coordinate 13,523,134 downwards.
TTTTTAAGAACTGAAAAGGACCCATTTTTTTTTGTTGGGAATTTTATCTCGGATCTATACATCAAAATATATAAATTTTTTTTTTCATTCACTCCTTTTTTTTCGAGCCAACAAAAATCTGGTCAGTTTCTTCTCTCTTCTCTCTTTTTCTTCCTTATTATTTTTTTATTTATTATTTATTATTATTATTTTTTTTTAAAAAAAATAACAATAAATAAAAAATAAATAAAATAAATAAAAGGACATGAATCCCTTCTACAACCATAGCATGCACAACTGGACTAGGAGTCTCTCCAAAGTTGAAAAGATCAATTTGGGGAGGTACGGTCTTTCTCCCGTTATTACTCTTAGGGGTGTAGTAATTGATTGGGATTTTTTACGGGCCTGTATTAGACTTTGGGACCCGGAAGCCCACGTTTTCCGGTTTGGGGCCATGATGGAGGAGATGTGCCCTCTTTTTGAGGAGTTTTGTGCTATCATAGGGTGTGACCCCAATGCCCCTTTGGTCAAGCATGAGGTGAAAATTGGGTATGTTAGGTCTTTTGAAAACCTGTTTCAGTTTAGCTGACCACAAGCTAAGGCTACGATTGTTGAAGACCAGAAAGCAATTCTATTGCCCCTGATTGACGAATTTTCAGAGGCTTGCCCAGATGATCCAGATCGGATGAGGCTGAGAATGTGGGCCCTGGTTTTCTGTTTATTGGCTGGCTTCTTGTTTAACCAGGACCCAGGCTTTGAGGATTTGCGTCTTTGTCCCATGGTTCGACAAATGGAGGATATGGGTTGTATTGGCGGCATTGTGCTGGCCGAGACTATTAGGAGCCTTGACAGGGCTGCTTTAGGGTTTGATGACTGGACAGTTTCTCCCATCATTCTCCAGGTATTTCCCTTTGTTATCTTTCTTATCTTTTCCTCTCGTTTTTACTTTATTCCCTTGTAATAGAAAGGATCCATTACTCAGGTCTGGTTGAAGGACCACCTTCAAGCGATTGCTACTCCTACTCTCTTGCCCTATAATCCCACTCAGTATCGTATGCGGAGGATTTTGATCACCCACCCATCTACTGATTCATGGACTTCATGGCTAATTGAGTTGGGTCCAAATGAGATACTGTGGTTCATCTCATGGTACAACATCACCCGCTTCATCCAGGTCAGCTTTCGCCATTCTCGGGTTTACCTTTTAGGCCTCACACACTGTACTTGGTACTACGCTTCACGCGTTTTGAGGCAAATGGGGATAGACCAGACTGTTCCGATTATGGATGACTTTTCAGCTGATTCAGCCATTACCCCGGGCGTTACCCGAGCCGTCCTTAGGGCTTGGGTTAGAGATCATCGTATGGTTAGGCCTTTACTTACTCCTGCCAGTGTTCAGACTTCTCCTGAGTATCGGGCTTGGTTCATTACTGCTGTCTGGCCGATTGAGAGACCAAGGAGGACTGCACTGCTGAGTGTACTCGAAGGTTGGGTTCAGGCTGACGCTGATGATGAGGTTGGGACTGGTGAGGAGATTGTGTTGGCTCCTCGGACAAGCGAGGCTGGACAGAGTTTAACAGCTAGGGAAGACTCAGAGGATGTTGCCCCATGGAGGAGACGGGACACCTAGACTCCTATAGGCTTTTACTATCTTTCTCTTATTTTGACTTTTATTTGGCTTTTGGATTTTTTCTTTGGATGTATTTTTTTGCTTTGGACTTGGATTTAGACTTCATTATTTGTTTGGACTCTTTTGCTTTCCGCTTGACTTTGGGCTGCTATTGGAATGAGATTTGACTTTTTAGCTTAAATTGAGAAAATCATTTAGCTTTCCAAGCATTTTCTAACTTTATTTATTTCAAGCTCTAATTTTTGCCTAAGCTGCCCTTTCGGGTTTTCAACTTAGCGAGCTACCCATTTTTGCCTAAGCCGCCTTTTTTAGGTTTTCAGCTTAGCGGGCCCCGACTTTTGCCTAAGCCGCCCTTCCGGGTTTTCGACTTAGTGGGTTTTTTTTTTTTTTTCTTCTTTTTTTTATTTGGCAAAGAAGAATGAAATTATGAAATGATTTTTTTTTTATTAATGTTTAGACCGCGCCCAATGAGAGCTGCCTACATATCTCCGATATATATAATTTCTTTTTTTCGAGGAGAATCAGGTCTAATGTAGTTCATCTTACATTATGCAATGATTACAATTACACAAAATATCTTTTTAACTGATCTAAATTACATGGATTAGTGAATTCCAAACCATCCAAATCAGTCAAAATAACGGCTCCGCCTGACAATATCTTCTTTAACACATAGGGTCCAGCCCAATGAGGACGAAACTTCCCACGTGGATCTATGATTGGCTGTCTAATCTCCTTCAGAACCAAACAACCTTCTTCCAGTTTCCGGTCTTTGACCTTTTTATTAAAATGCCGCGCCATTCTTCTTTGATAAACTTGAGTTTGGTGGATTGCTCGCAATCGCCTTTCATCCATACCCAAGAGCTGCAAATGATAATTCTCAGCCCAATTTGCTTCACTGATCTGGCTTTCCCGGATAACTCTCGCCGACTGAACTTCCAGCTCAATAGGCAACACTGCTTCCATGCCATATACTAAGGAATACGGGGTTGCCCCAGTAGGCGTTCTGATTGAAGTCCTGTATCCCCACAAGGCATTTGGCAATTGTTCATGCCAAGCTCTATGCTTTTGAACCGTCTTCTGCAAAATGACCTTTATAGCCTTGTTTGCAGCCTCTACGGCCCCATTTGTTTGTGGACGATAGAGTGAAGACTTGTGATGCTGAATCTTCTTTTGCTTCAGTAGGTCCGAAAATTCACTTTGAAAGTGAGACCCGTTATCAGTAATGATCTCAAATGGTGTTTCATACTGCCAAAGGATGTTGGTATGAATGAACTGTGCTACTTTCTTGGCATTCAAGACCGAATAGGAGGCTGCCTCAATCCACTTAGTGAAGTAATCAACAGCAACTAGGATGAATTGATGGCCATCGGAAGCCTTTGGATGGATCTTTCCGATCATGTCTATGCCCCAAGTTGCGAAAGGCCAAGGTGAAGCAATGGGATTCAGATTGACCGGAGGCTGCTTTTGCAGCTTGGCAAAAATTTGAAACTAATGGCACTTCCGCGCATGCCTCACGCAATCTGCATTCATGGTCGACCAGTAATAACCCAAGTTCATAATTTTCCGAGCCAAGGCTATCTCGTGCATGTGCGGACCGGACTCCCCATTATGCAAGGAATCCATGATGGTTTGAGCTTCCCCCTCATCAACGCACCTTAGGTGCAGGCCATTCCAACTTTTCCTATACAGAACTCCCCCAGTAAGGAAATATCCAGATGCTAACTGTCTCAATGTCCGTTGATCAGTCTTGGTGGATCCCTCCGGGTAGGCTTCATTCTGAAGATAATTCTGTATATCCCAATACCAAGGCTTGTCATCTACCAGATGCATGACGTGTGCTGGCTGTTTCTGTAGCCGTACTGTCAGAGGTCGAATGACTTGGTCTCCCCCTACATTAACCATGGAGGCCAAGGTAGCTAGGGCATCTGGAAACTGATTTTTGGCGCGTGGCAGGTAGTGGAAAGATAGTTCCTCAAACTGTTGGGCCAATTGGTCCAGACGTTGTAGGTAAGGAACCAATCGCTCTTCCTTAATTTTCCATTTTCTCAAGGCTTGGGAGACTATTAAATTGGAATCCTCGAAAACCTTGAGGACTTTTATTTCCTTTTCCAGGGCCGCTTCTAACCCCTTGATGCAAGCTTCATACTCGGCTTCATTGTTGGTGCAGTCGAAATCCAATTTGACTGCGATTGGGATGTATTCTCCACAAGGAGTTTTGAATACGACTCCAACCCCGTTTCCATGGTAGTTTGAAGCTCCATCAAAGTACATTTCCCAGACTTCACTTTCCAAGCTCAATAAGTCTTCGTCAGGAAATTCTACCTCTGGCATTTGGTCTTCGACCGGTAATTCTGCTAATTGGTCAGCCAAGGCTCCACCTTTCACTGCCTTCCGTTGTACAAATTTTAAATCATAAGCTGCGAGCACTGATACCCACTTAGCCATCTTACAGTCAATAACCGGCCTCTCCATAAGGAATTTCAAGGGGTTCGATTCAGAAATGACATAGGTTGTGTAAGACGAGAGGTAGTGCTGCAGCTTTGTACAGGCCCAAACCAGAGCCAGACACAACTTCTCTATCTTGTTGTATTTTAGCTCGTATTCTAGCATCCTTTTGCTTAAGTAATACACGACATTTTCTATCCTTGTATCTTCTGCTTGTTGAGCTAGCATTGCACCCATCGCTTCTTCTGTCACCGATAGGTATAACAATAAAGGCTTTCCTAGCCTTGGTGGCTGTAAAACTAGTGGGGATAGCATATATTGCTTGACTTTGTCGAAAGCTTTCTGGCAATCCTCATTCCATTTAACCGCTACTCCTTTCCTGAGTAATTTGAAGATTGGACCACAAGTATCGGCCAATTGATTAATGAACCGGCTGATGTACTGTAGCCTTCCTAGGAAACCCCGAACTTCTTTTTCCGTCCTTGGTGCTGGCATTTCCAAAATGGCCTTGGCTTTTGAAGGGTCAATCTCTATGCCCTTCTGACTAACCATGTGCCCCAGAAATACTCCGGATGTAGCTCCAAATAGACATTTCACCGAATTGAGCTTTAAGTTGTACTTTCGAAGTCTAAGGAAGAACTTCTTAAGTGCTGTTGTATGTTCTTCAGCTGTTTTTGATTTGACAACCATGTCGTCCACATACACTTCGACTTCTTTGTGAATCATGTCATGGAAGATGGTTGTCGCCATTCTTTGATAGTTTGCCCCGGCATTTTTGAGCCCAAAAGGCATGACCCTGTAGCAGTAGGTTCCCCACTCTGTGATGAATGCCGTTTTCTCTTTGTCTGGCAAATGCATCATTATTTGGTTGTACCCGACAGCGAGATCAGTCAAGGAGACCATCTCGTGTCCGGCCATACAGTCCACCAACAAGTCAATGTGCGGCAGGGGGAAGTCGTCCTTCGGACATGCTTTATTCAAATCCCGGTAATCCACACACATTCTGACTTTTCCATCCTTCTTAGGAACCGGCACTATGTTTGCTAACCACGTCGGGTAGGCAATGGGTTCTATGAACTTGTTCTCCAGTTGCTTGGCAACTTCCTCCTTGATTTTCAAGGACCATTCTGTTTTCAGCCTTCTAAGCTTCTGTTTTACTGGCTTAGCCTCAGGGTATACCGGAATCCTGTGCACCACTATTGCTGGGTCAATTCCCGTGATGTCACTTGCCTTCCACATGAAGCAATCGGCAAACTTTTTCAAACATTCACTGACCTGTTCCCTGTTCATACAATCAGATGCAATGTATATATGTTCATTTTCTTCTTTGCCAATTATTATTTTTTCTTTTTCATTTTTTATTTCATTTATTTGATTATTTTTGCTTGGAAATGCTTGGAAAGATAGACACGTAGGGTAATCAAGAATTTGCAAGCCTTTATTGATTATGACGGAATCGTCTTCAAAAATTACATCGAATTTAAAATCTGGATCTTCTAGATCCGATAGAGACGACTTAGAACTGGAACTGGACTCTAACTCGGTTTCAGACTCGGGGTCAAACTCGAACTCAGTACAGGACTTTGTTACAGATTTTGACTCTTGGTTTGACTCGGGAGGGGGTCTATCAGCAGTGCGATCCTCCTCGGCGTACCAGTTGGTGAGAGGTCCTCTGCTTGGCTTGATCAGGTTGAGCAAGTCTCGATTCTCGTCACTTCCGGTGATAACCGCAACCTCGTCAAAGAGACTAGGCCGCATGAAGTCTTCCGCCTCCAATTCAGTTATGGTTTCGGGCTTGTTGCCCCAGACATCCGAGAATATCTCTAACCCAGGCAACATCTTCTTAGCAGCCGGGCAGCGAAATGGTTCTTGGAAGCCACGATAAGGAATCGGTTCTCCCGGTTTGTAGAAGTAACCATTCAGAGTCAAGAGGTAAGGCCGCATCTGTATACTCTCCTTCCTTCCCCTTCTACCTCTTTCAGCCCGGTCTTCGTCAGTAGGCTCGTAGCCTAGTCCATAGGTCCCCTCATTCACCGGACACTCCCAGGCTTGCAGTACGGGGTATGTTTTTCCGGATCTTGCCATAATCATTCCTGGCAGATAGGACATTTTCAGCATCAGAGGCACTATGCAGTTTATTTGCACCGTCCCAAAATCAAAGAGAATTCGAGAGCTTGCAGTCTTTCCCTCTATAAACTGCATAGTGTCATATTGAAATCCCGAGAGGGGTAGGTTGGCAGTTTCAGGGTTGACCTCAAAGAGAGGTTGGCCCTTTGGCTTTTTGAGCTGACTGTAGTCATCCCCCTGAATGGTGATAACCTTGTCCTCATAGGGAAACTTGACCTTTTGGTGCAAGGATGAGGGTACTGCCTTAGTGTGATGTATCCAGGGTCGGCCCAGAAGCAGATTGAAGCTAGTCGGTACATCAATTACCTGGAATGGGACTTCCATCACAGCCGGCCCAACTGTTAACTTCAGCGTAGCAACCCCTAACACTTCCCTCCGGGTACTGTCATAAGCTTTCACTATTTGGTCCGATGGAGTGAAATCTATTTCCTCCAACCCCAGACAGCTGGCTACCCTTAGTGGGCAGACGTTTAGTGCTGACCCAATATCAATGAGAACCTGTAACGCCCCAAAAATTTTCGAATCTTATATGGTATTATTTTATCGGGTCATGAATGGTACTACAGAGAGGGGCATAATATTTTATTTAGACCCGAGGTAGATATTGAGTACAATTAACTATGGATGGATAGTGATTTATCAGTCTATGAATAGTACCACCGGTTTGTGAATAGTACTACCAGTCCGGACATTGATATTATTTTGGTCCAGAAAAATTACTATCTATGTATTATATTTTATTTAATATTTTTGGAGTATGCATACATGATTTTTATGGGTAGAAAGTAAGTAATGAATATTTTTGGAGAATTTAGATAATTAGTGAATAGTGAATTATGGTGTTATATTAACTAAGGAAATGAGAAAAATTATTGTTATAGAGTAAATTTGAGATGGTGTTATATTAATTAAGGAAATTAGAGGAATTATTTGAAGGATTCAATTTGAGAATTTTTGTGAAGATAAATAATATTTTGAAGGAAATACATTGGAGAATATTTTTAGCCATTGGATTAGATTACCATTGACATGACTTAATCTTAGCCATCCAATGTAGAGTAAAGACTAAAATACCCTTGTTGCTCAATTATTTGAGCAACCACTTTCCCTTCTTCTTCCTCTCTTCAACGTGAATTTCTTTCTTTCTTCTCTTCCTTGGCCGAAACTTACCCTCTCATTTCTTCCCTTATTGTTTTCAATTTCTCACAAGAAATCACTCTAACTAGACCATATGAACTCAATCCAAGACATTCTTCTTGAAGATTCAAGATTATTCATTGTATTGGAGCTTAAGGATTTGAAGAATTTTTGAGTTTTAGCTAAAGTTCAAGTAAGTAGATTTTGTGATTTTGAGTTTGATTTATGGAATTAATTAGGGATTTTGGATCCTTTCATTCTCATAGCATTTTTCTATGCCTTTTGGTTTGGGTTTTGAGTTTATTTGAGGATTTTCTTTTGTTAGTACAAGGTGAGCTATCTAAGTTGGATAAAGGCAAGACTAAGGTTTGATTTGGTGATTTTTGGGTGTTCCAAGCTTGATTTTTAAGGTAAGTGTTCATAAACACTCTTACCTTGTTTAAATTTTTGATTTTGTGAAGTTTATACTATTTTGTGACAATGGAGAATTTTATATGAAATAATTTGATTATTGAACTTTGGTGGTATAAATGTGTTCTTGGGAGATTTCTAAGCATGTCTATATGTTGAATTGATGAGAAAAATATTTTATTCTTCATTTTCCAAGAGTGGCAGAACCTATTGATGAAAAGGGCTTAAGTTTTCTTATTATTCTTTGTTACTTTATGCTCTTAAGATGATGTTTGATGAGTATGGAGTATGTGGTAGACATCTCTACCTTGTATATGCTTTAAGTAACCTGAAACTGGAAAAAAACAAAAAGTGATATTGAGTGAGATTAAGGACTGTGTTTTGATCCTTTCTAGTTTCCATTTGTGTCTGAGTCCTTCATAAAAGTTGTAGGTCTACTTCTTAGCTTTCCAACCCATCCTCTTGTGTCCAATTTGGATATGTATAGCTCAACTTATGGCTAAAACACCTAAACTGACTCTGTTATGACGGGCCACAGGTATCACTGAATTGAGTGCCCATTTTGACCACTATAATGGTAATATTATGTTCTGAGTTCTTCATGAGAGTTGTTGCCCTGTGTCTTGAGACTTCTCTGGTTTTGGATTGGTTTGATTTGAGCGTCTGGATAAGTAGGAATTTGATAAACATTGGAATTAGTTCTGCTGAATCAGGTCTGGACTATTGGTCTATGTTCCTAGCCTTTTTTCACCATCTTACAGATTGATCTGGGCTGTTTTCCCTTGATAACATTTGTAGACTTTTGTCTTATCTTTCTAATGAATCAAACTTCACTCAATTTGGAGATCTAGAACTCAAGTTATGTCTTAGAAACTCAGCAAAGGTCAAGATTATATTAATGCTGGAAATTTTCTATGTCTTGAATCATAGGTTTATTTGGATAAAGGTAGGTATGAATCATGTGTGATGAAGTTCTCTTGATTCTTTGTATACTTTAAGATTTATTTGACACAAATAAGACATAAGTTTGAAAAGTATTTAAGGTGTATGTTCTTAAAAAAATGGGTATTTAAGGTGTATGTTCTTTGAATTTTGAATAAGAAAAAGTATGATGTGATATGATAAGAAATTACTTATGCTACATTTCATTATGACTTTAAGAAAGTTTTAAAAGAAAAGGAATTTATGAGAAATTTCCTATATTAAGTAATTATGTTTAAGTATGAAGTTTTTTTATGAGTTACTTAAGTTCTAAAGTAAGCTTACATATATGATTTCATATGATAAGAAATTTTCTAAGTTAAGTAATTTTGTTTAAATATGAATTTTTCATGAGTTATTGACTTTGTAAAGTAAGCTGACATTATGAATTTAAGAAGACTAAAGCATAAGACAAGTTTTATGAGAAGTGTTATGAATTAAGAATTAAAACAAGGATTTTGGGCTCTAATATACTTGGTGTGAATTTGATGCATGGTTTGATTTTATGTATGATGAGCATGCTCGGCATTTGATGCCATTATGATAAGAAGCTATGATCATATGCTAGGCACGTGGGTGTCTTATGTTAGGGCGGACGCGCTCTATATGTTATGAAAAGGTTGGCGACCTAAGGCCATTATGAAAAAGTTATGAAAACCTATCTGCTTCTCTTTCTCCTAAGTGTATGCGAGCCATTGGAAAATATTTTTAAGGCACTTAAATGAATGAGATTATAATATTTCAGTAAACCTTAGTTTGGAAATAAATGATTATGTTATCAAATGAATTTTCACAGCATGATATTTCGGTGCATGGTTTTAAAATAAATAGTATGTGTATTGGTATAATAAATGTCCAAGTAATGAATTTATGATTGGGAAGAATTAAATTACTTATGTTATTAATTATAAGTTTATTTGATATTTCTTTTGCTATAAATGTAAATGTATGTTCTTTTGATGAAAATTTATATTTTAAGTGTGTGCCAATGCAACATTTGTAAGTTTGTCATTTATGAGCACCACTAAGTTTTATACTCAGCGCGTTGATTTTTATCACGCGCAGGTTGAAGTACGTGGTTGCTACTTGAAGATCAGAAGGTTGAAGTACGTGGTTGCTACTTGAAGATCAGAAGAGTAGCTTTAGAACAGAAGAGACTATTTTAGTAGTGGTAGAATTAGTTTGATGTACTTAAGAATCATGGCATGTATAATTATTACCTTTTCGGAGATTATGTTATTTGAATTATAACTTAAGCATGTAATGATAAATTAGTTTGGTGTATATATTTGGAGATAAGCATGAGACTTTATTTAATGTTTGGATATAAAATATTATATATATGTATATAATGAATGTATTTAAGTGACGAATATTAAAATGTTATTGAGGAATTATGTAGTTATGAAATTATAGAAGTGCTATTGTGTTGTTATTGGAGTTTGATGGGGTTTGGAGTATGAATTTGGGAGTGCTTTGTATTCATATGTTTGGCAACTTCTATTTTTAGGGGAAACTCTTGCAGTTTTTCTGTAGGACTCTCCCAAATCATTTTCAAAACAAAATATTATTACTTGCTAAACTTGTGAATACTAAGTCACTTCTAATTCATAATATGGTTGTATGATTTATATGTCGGTTAGGAAGGTGCCTCCGGCACCGAATGTGGCATCCACCGTCGGGTCTTTCGGGATTGGGCTGCGGGTGTTACAGAACCATGGGCACATTTTTGTCTCTGGTCTAGACAGTGACATACTGGGCGTTATTATGACTGCCTCCCTCCTTGGGTAAGTCGTCATCAGAAAACCTGATGCTCTGCATCTTAGACGATTGGGTAAGGGTGGATACTAGCACTTCGGGGCTAACCTCCACTTATGTCTGAAGTTGACTCAAAGCCTTGCAAAGAGCTTGGCGATGAGGAAAGGATGATGCTAGAAGTTCCCAGATTGATACCTTAGCTTGTGTCTTTTTTAGCTGTGCAAGTACCGGGTCTTCCTTTAGCTCCTCTGCCCTCTGGTAGGGTTTATTTTGGATTTTGTCCAAGACTAACGGTTCATATTGTCTCCCGCTCCTAGTTATAGCATCAAGCTCTTCGGTTAGGTCATTCAGATCCAAGACACAGATGTTATTCATTTCTAGGAACAGTTCGAAAGGATCGATCAGTTCTTGGTCAGCAACAATAGCATTTACCCCATGATTTGGTAAGGGATTAGTGCTAATGTTTGGCTTACTTCTTGGAATAATAGAGCCGTTGTCCACCAAGTCTTGGATACGGTTCTTAAGCGTCCAACACGCTTCAGTCTTGTGCCCATACCCCTGGTGGTACTCACAGTATTCATCAGCTTTGTAATTTCTTGGTAATGGGTTTGGTGGTGGCCTTGCTTCCAAGGGCTTGATGTAGTTGGCCTTGACAGCCTCTCGGAAAACTAAAAGGATTGGCATCCCGAGATCAGTATAGGTTCTTCTGGACTGATTGCCATTTCTCATGTTCCCCACACGCAAAGGGTTAGTGGGGGTGATGCTTGCCACTTCGTGGACTTTACCAGCTTGGCTAGGTTTCTTGTACTTTGAGGTTCCTGAGTCTTCTTTCAGTTGCCCCATTTGAATCAGATCTTCTACCTTTGTAGCAGTGGCAATGAGTGACTGGAATGTTGGTAGGTACTGGGTTTGTAGTTGGTGTTGGTAGACAGGTTGTAGGTTCTTTATTATTATGTCTACCTGTTCTTGTTCAGAAGGCCGGTTAATCATCTGGGCGGCTTTGGCCCTCCACCTCGTAAGGAACGAGGAAAAGGGTTCATTGCTTTTCTGCTTGGTGGTTTCTAGTTCTCTTCGAGTGACATCTACCTCCATGTTATAGTGATACTGTGAATTGAAGGCATTACAGATGTCTTCCCATGTTTTCATCTTAGAACGGTCCAGGCTAACAAACCACCTCAAAGCAGCACCGGTGAGAGATTGTTGGAACAACTGAGCAAGGAGCTCGCTGCTCAATCCAAATGGGTTAAGGGCACCCACATACATTTTCAAATGAGTTTTAGGACAAGTAGTCCCATCAAATTTGTCCATGTTGGGCATCTTGAACTTGGTTGGCAGTCTTGCCTCAGGGAATAAGGACAAGGAGTCCATGTCCACCACTTCCTTGTGGGTTTTGAGAGCAGTGATAGATCTTTCCAGGAGTTCTAGCTTCTCTCTCATTCTCTGAGCTTCCAGCTCAGAAGCAGTTTTGGAGGGCACATCATCCAGGTTCAGGGTAGGATTTGTAGGTTCAGCGGCAGGACCCTGATTGGAGGCGGTAGGTCCACTTCCCCCAGCGGAAGCCCCATTTTCGTGAACCCCTTTCCCCAAAATATCACCGGCATATGAATGCATGTGACTAAGGACAGAAATGCACGTGAATGTGTGAGTCGCCACCTTGTTTAATTTTTTTAGGGCAAACTAGGAAAAAACCCTAAGTGACTCCATTTTTAATTAACCTAGTTACTAGATTAATTATCCCAATGTTTAAGGCACAATCTACGAACCCGAGGTGGATCCCGAGACTATGTCATGCTGATGAACTAACCGATGGATGAATGCTTTGCAAGGTGAATGATGGATTAATGAAATGTTTGAGTGATTTTGACTTGCCATCCGGGGTGAAATCCCGAACGTGCCTACGTACTTCCGTTTGAATGGAAGATCAAAGTCAACGTAGTTCGATAGGCCTCTTTTAAAGGGCTTGGAAGGTGTATGCTTGATGCATGGGTGTGCGTATGCTTCGTGCATGTTGTTTAGGCATTTTGCCGAAAATTGATTGATTTAGGCATTTGTGCCAAAATGGTTCATTTAAACGATTTGTCGCTTGAAAGATTGATTTTAAGGCATTTTGCCAAAAATGTTGATTTTAAGCGATTTGTCGCTAAAATGGTTGATTTTACGGTTTTAAACCGAAAATGATTGATTTTGAGGCATTTTGCCAAAAATGTCGATTTTAAGCGATTTGTCGCTAAAATGGTTGATTTTACGGTTTTAAACCGAAAATGATTGATTTTGAGGCATTTTGCCAAAAATGTCGATTTTAAGCGATTTGTCGCTAAAATGGTTGATTTTACGGTTTTAAACCGAAAATGATTGATTTTGAGGCATTTTGCCAAAAATGTCGATTTTAAGACTTTAAGCCAAAATTGTTGATTTTAAGGCAATTCATTTGCTAAAATGTGTAATTTAGGCGATTGTCGCCAAAATGGTTGATTTTGAGGCCTTCGGCCGAAATGTGTTGGTCTTAAGGCTTTTCGCCAAAATGGTTTGATTTTATGACTTTTAGTCGAAAGTGTTGATTTTAAGGCGTTTCGCCAAAATGGTTCGATTTTACGACTTTTGGCCGTAAAAGGTTTGATTTTTGATTAAGCAAGACTTTAGTTGACGTGTATGCATTTTTATGCAGTTATAGAATGATTAAGAGTAGAAAAGAAGCATGCATGAAGTGCTAAAATTAAATAGGCAGAATTTTAATTACGTACCTGATTTAATCGTTGGCCACTTCTTAACTCCAGATTTAGCTCCTCGTTTAGGTATATTAATTAATTTTTAATTTTATTTTATTTTAGTGGTCAAATAACACAATATAAATGCAATAAAATTAAATTAAATGCAAAAAGCGGTAAAGAAGACGCAAGGAGCGTGAGAGGGAGAAGGTTTCGTCCGTCAATACAGACAAGAGGTGCCAAAAACAGCCTGAAAATGGCCTATTTATAGGCCATTTTCGGGTCCCGGGCGGTAGCTGCCGCCTGGCATGGCGGTAGCCATCGCTCAAAAATCTGGGCGGTAGCTGCCGCCAGGCCAAGCGGTACCTACCGCCCTGTCGGTGGGGCGACAGGCCTCGCCCGCGCGCGGCGCGAAGGGCCTCGCCCGCGCGCGGCGCGGGAGGCCTCGCCCGCGCGGGGCGAGAGGCCTCGCCCGCGCTGGGCGCCAGGCCCCGCCCGCGCTGGGCGCCAGGCCCCGCCCGCGCTTGGCGTGGGCTGGCGCCGCCGTGGCCGGTGTGGCCACCGTGCCTCGCTTCGGGAGCCTTTTTGGGAGTTTCAGACTTCCGAAAAATATTCCGGGACCTGTTCCGCGATCCTCGTAAAATTCCGGACGTTTCAAGTACCATATTGACATATTTCCGGTGAACTTCCGAAATGGCCTCCGGTCCGGCCGGACTGTTTGCAGTCCGGGAAAATTGGCTCTTTGAGCCTTGTGAGTCAAAGTTACTGTAGAAAAGTCAAATTTACTGTAGCAAATGCACTGTAGCACAATTAAATTTGCTGTAGCAAATTCATTGTAGCACAGTCAAATTTACTGTAGCAAAGTCAACCAACAGGCTTTTTGAGCCTCAAAATTTTAGTATTCACAATTTCCATTACCATTCCCATTACCCAATTCAGCTATCAGGGCGGCCCTTTGGGTGGCCAGGGCCTCATTCATTCTAGCCTCCATTCTGGCCTCCAGTTGTTCAATGAGGGTTTGGATATCAGCAAGCGATGCGATTGGTGCAGGTAAAGCTGTTGAAGTTGTAGGTGAAGATGGTGTAGCTGGTGAAGCTGGTGATAGTACTGTAGGTGTGGCTGGCACTGATGTGGGTACTTGGATCGTGGGCACCTGTAAGGATAAGGGTAGCTGGATTAGGTACAGTGGTTGGTGTGTCAGGGTAACTGATGTAGATCGACTCTTTTGTCCAACTGTGCATGAATGAGAAGAGTGTTTCATGCTCTCTTTGTGTTTACCTCATGTTTATGATATGTCGTGAATGCGCATAACAACACGTCATAATCTATTTAATGGTATGGTTCACATCATTGGGTGCATACAGTCCTAAAGGATAGATTCTATAGGCTATGACTCAAATAGAGAATCGGCTTATAAGGGACCCTTGAACCTTGAGTATGGATATACCTAACCACATGTGAAACAAAGAGTTTCGCGTGGGTCCAACGGTACGCATACTCATGGGCCACCCCCAAAAAGGATTAGGGGCGGTTTGCGGTAACAGGGAGGATGCTTTGGCTGTCCGTCGACATAATCAAAGAGACCTGCCGATCAGCGCTACTTGCTATCCAGACTCAGAAGTTTGAACAGAGAGAGAAGAAATTCATTTGAAATTCATTTTTTTATGCAATGGAGAAAAAGATTCTCAATCGTGCAAATAAATCAACAAATTTAAATGTTTTAATCAAATTTGTTAATTAAGTTCAAATCTCCTCCTCAAGTATTCTTAAAGAAAGAACACCTGATTCGTGCTAGGGTACCCTGCAAAACAAAGCATAGTAAAATAAAACCCTAAAGAAGGGCTGGTTAGTTTACACAGCAATTGTAGTCCACTTATGCAAAAAGATTGCAATTAAATCCCCAGTGAAGTCGCCAAACTGTGAACCTCTCCCCAAAATATCATGGGCATAAGCATGTGAATGCATATGATAAAGGATAGGAATACACGTGATGTGTGAGTCGCCACCTTGTTTAATTATTTTAGGGTAAACTAGGAAAAAACCCTAAATGACTCCAATTTTAATTAACCTAATTACTAGATTAATTAACCCAATGTTTAAGGCATGGCCTTCGAACCCGAGGTGGATCTCGAGACTATGTCATGCTGATGAACTAACCAAAACAATGAATGCTTTGCAGGGTAAAATGATGTAATTGGACCAATGAAAAATGTTTATGTGATTTCGACTTGCCGCTCGGGGTTAGATCCCAAACGTGCCTACATACTTCCGTTTGAATGGAAGATCAAAGTCAACGTAGTTCGATAGGCCTTCTTTGAAAGGCTTTGAAGGGAATGCTTTATGCATGGGTGTGTGTATGCTTTGTGCATTTTGTTTAGGCATTTTGCCTGAAAATTGATTTTTAGGCATTTGATGCCAAAATTGTTGATTTAAGGCTTTTAGCCAAAAAGAATGATTTAGGCAAATTGTTGCCAAAAGATTTATGTGATTTAGGCGATTGTCGCCAAAATGCTTGATTTTAAGGCTTTTAGCCAAAAGTTTGATTAATTTAAAGGCTTTTAGCCAAAGAAGGTTGATTTAGGCAATCTGTTTGCCAAAAGATGATTATGTAGGCGATTGTCGCCAAAATGATTGATTTAAGGCTTTTAGCCAAAATAAGTTGATTAATTTAAGGCATTTTGCCAAAAGATTGATTTAAGCGATTTGTCGCTGAAAGTAGTTAATCTATTTTATAGGTAATGTGTTTGCCAAAAATTGACTAACTGGATTGTAATGTAGGCAATTTTATTGCCAATAAAAACGTGTTTGAATTAAAGCTTTTTAGCCACAATTATTGATTAATTGGACTTAAGCCAGATTTGTTCGAAATAAAGGCGATTGTACCATAGCTATTAATTAACTAGGTATTTTAAGCCAATATTGTCGGATTTAGGCTTTAATACCACGATTATTTATTAACCGGGCATTTAGCCTAAACTTATTTATTTGAGGCAGTTTATTTGCCTAAAGATGTCATGAATGCATTTATGCAGTTATAGAATTATTAGGAGTAGAAGAGAAGAATGTATGAAATGCTAAAATTAAATAGGCAGAGTTTAGTTCATGTACCTGATTTAATCGACGGCCACTTCTTAACTCCAGGTTAAGCTCCTCGTTAAGGGAATATTAATTAATTTGATTTTAAATGACCAAATTACAAAGCAAGAAAATAATAAAGCTAAACAAAAATGCAGAAAAGCAGTAAAGAATCGCAAGGAGCATAAGGGAAAAGGAGCGTCCGTCAACACAGACTGAGTGAGGAAAACAGAAGGCCCGAGACTGCTTTTATAGGGCAAATCGGACTGTTTCGGCGGCCTGGCCGCTGAAGGTCGGGGCCGGACCGCCGGAGGTCGGCGGCCGGATGCTCGGCGGCTGGGCCGCCGGTAGCCGGCGGCTGGGCCACCGAAGGCAGGCGGCCTGGGCCGCCGGTGGCCGCCGGGTCTGTGGCTATGTAATTTTTGTTCCGGAGGCTTTTTCGGGAGTTCCGGACGTCGAAAAAATATTCCGGGACCAGTTCTGTGATCCTGGTGATTTTTCGGACGTTTCAAGTACCATATTGGCATACTTCCGGTGAACTTTCCAAATGGCCTCCGGCCCGGCCGGACTGTTTGCAGTCCGGAAAAACTAGCTCTTGGAGCCTCAAAATTTGGGTGTTCACAACCATCACTGCTTGGCGGGCCGTATCGGCTTTGTGAAATCACCACCGGTTGGCCTGAAAAATTGTTCAAGAGAAAAAGAGCAATATCTGTGTACAAACAGACCTTGCCTTTTTTGTTAGAAAAAATGTTGGGATGTCACATGCCCCCATGCATTAATCATAAATTAAAAAATTTGCATCAGGGCAAAAGATTATACTTTTGCCCCCAGTCCGAAATTCCGACCTAGGATAAAAAATATTAGCTTTTTAGGCATACTTTTCGATGTTTAGGGCCAAAATTTGGTTTAAAAGTTTTGCAAAAATTTAGCAAAAATTTAGGCCAGAAAAATTTTGAGCCTGAATTTTCAAGTATACCTTTCCTAATGCAGTGTTTGAAAGAAAACTTACCTGAGGGTAATTTGGGCAATTTGATGCTCCTGCCCCCTGTGCGGTGAGTAGACAAAATTGCTGAAGTTTTACGAGCCGCATACCGACGTCAAATTGCTTAAGTGGATCACCATAGGCCTAAAGGGGCCGTTTGGGCCATTGTGGGCTTGGAGAGGTTAGTGGGCCCCTCCTTTTGGGCTTGAAGAGATAGTAAATGGGCTTGGGCCCATCGCTTACTATAAGTAAGCTTCTTTAACATTTCATTTTCACTTTCCAAAACCCTAAGCTTTCTGCAAACACTCTGAACTTCAACCAAAAAATGTCTCAACTTCCCGAGATCTCCGCCTCCCCCTATACACTGGAGATGAACACACTAGGGGTGATCCCGGAGGTTTGGGTTTGCCCGGTCTTACATTGCCCGACTCTACTCTAAGCGCCATGAGAGGGTATGAGTCTCATACACTTTTACCTTTCTTCTTTTTTGCTTACCTCTCTTACATCTTTCTGCTTTTACAAGATCTGGAGATTGGGAGACTGCGGAGGCACCAGTCCCGCCAGTCCGGCGCTGTTGCCCGACTCCAGATGGAGGTGGATAAGCTCCGGACGAGGCTAGAGGTGGAGGGGATTCCGTTGGACTTCTCCGAGGACGAGGAGGATGATGATGGCTCCTCATCTGATGATGCACCGCCATCTCCACCCGCTCAGGCAGCAGCTAGTCCCAGCCGGAGGCGTCGGTAGCCGGCCTTCTCTGTTCTAACCATTTTTTGGAACATTTTTTTTATAGTTTGTAGGATTACATTTTCAGTGTTATTACATTTATTTTACAATATTCTTTACACATTTTTTTTTACAGTATTTTTGCTTTTATTATAGTGTCATTTACATGTTTATTACTTACAACTTATGAAATTTGATTCCTGCATAAACAAAATACAAACACAAAAATGCAAAATAGCAGTGTCCCACTTACTCACAAGAGTGGTCCACCTCGTTAGTGATCAACGAACCAATTTATTGTAAATAAGTAAATGAAATGAAATGAAATAAAAACAAAACAAGGAACTTAAAATGAAACACGGCAAAAATCAATCAGAGACAGAAATGGATCGTAGTACTTACCTGACAGGGCGGTCCACTTGATTAATGCGAACATAAAGGCTCAACCACCCTTTCTCGGTTAATGTGATCATAAAGGCTCAACCTCCCTACTGTAAAAGTTGTCCTTCTTATTAACGCAGGCTTAAATGTCCAACTACCGGAGCGATCTATGTATAAATGCTCATCCAGCCACCATCGACAATAAATATTATGATGATGACATCCCGTTCACTGACTTATTTCCACTTCTATAATTAGAGGCTTTCCTCTGCATCTTCTTCATTTCCAGCATTCAAAACAACTCTATCGCTTGAATAATCCCCTTTTTCTTTTTTTATGGCTTTCAAAAACCAAGTTTCGTCCTTCATCCAATCCATCCCTGACGACCTATGGCAGATTCCCCCCATGAACCAACTCGCCTGGTTGAAATATTTCAAAGACTTAAAACCCGATCATAGTTTCTTGTCTTGGCTCGTCACGTAGTTCAATCCCAACACCATGGTTTTCCGGTTTGAAGATTCTGAAGTAACTCCGACCTATAAGGAAATGTGTACCGTGATTGGTCATCACCCTGAACAAGATGAAACTCCAGCTTTGCCCCTAGGCCCTAGGTATGATCTAGCTGAGATTGCGGCCCTGTGTCCGGTTTACCTTCTTGACGGCATAAATACGGATCAAGGTCTTCCTTTAGAGCCTTTTCTGAATAGGGTTCTGTCCATGGATATAGATCCTTCTTGGATTCGAGCTTGTTGTTTCCTACTATTGAATATGTATGCCATGAAGAACCGTCAACCTGGAATTGGAGATTTTCAACTTCTGACAGTTGTTCGTGACATGCAAATGTATCATCGTACTGTCTTCATGATGATCATAGGGGAGACGATGTGCTAGGTCAGGGATATTGCCCTTCATGTTACCAACTTTAACGTTCACCATCGAGGTTGTTCGATGTTGTTGCAAGCCTGGGCTCTAGACAAGTTAAGCCTGATTCTTCCAGTCCCAGCTCATTTGATTCCAACCTATGGCCCTGCCAACTTTCGGTCTCGGTCTTGAGGACACTTTGATTTTGGGGATAACCCTGTGATCCGGTGGACTTGTGCTTGGTGGAGGATCAGACTGGTCACTGCTGGAAGCATGAATCTCAATTACGTGTTGTACGCCAGTCTAGACCGTTCCATGGCCTATTTCCCAGACAGGATCATTCGTCAGTACGGAATGATACAGCGTGTTCCAAGAATTCATGACTTCGAGAGTGGTCCCATGACGCCGAGTCTTTTGATCAATTTGGCTGACCGTTGGCGAAACCGAAACACTTGGTACTGGGTCAAGGAGTGATGCAGGACACTGTGACACCCGAGTACGTCAACTGGTTTTACACTCCGTGATGATGCTAGGTTCTGCGAAGATTGGCGTCTGATGGCCACTACTGGAATAAATGTTGTTGTTGATTTTTTTTCTTTTTTCTTTTTTTTTTCTTTTCAGTTCCTTGTATCCCGGGCCATGAGCTCCTAGTTAATGTGTCCTTCTCTCTTTTTTTTTTAGTGAATGATTGCGATGGTTTTGTCTTTATTAATTTCTGCTTTCTGCACACATGGACAACAAAAGACAATAAATCTTTTTGTTCGAAATTATTTGTTGTGTTAGTTATTTGGGCCTCCTGCCCCTGGGTCAATAAATAAAAGCTCATAAAAATGAATTATTTGATTTAAAGACAGAAGCTTACATTTGGAAATAAAAAGATGGGGTGACTATTTTTATTGCCTGCATAGATCAAACAAAAACAGCATATGTAACTCCTTTATGTATGCATGAACCTACTGAGTACTAAGGTTTTATCCATGGTTTTTTATCGATCTTTCCAAGGAAATCACTGAGAAAATGGTATTTATTCTCCTGATCAATGTTTAAAAAATTCATCATTTAGGCAGGATCAGCAGCCAGAACATTTTCAAAATAGATGAGTCAATCTTGATCATATAAGCAGAGAGGAAGGTCTTGCATTCTTTAATCATATCCCCAAAACAAAAAGAAGAAAAATTTTGAGATTCAGACCCTTTATTAATCTTACTTCTTTTCAACCTTATATAGAAGTAAAGAAAACTATTTTAATACAATGGTCATTTATTCTAACTATTCATTTACCTATTCTCCTTCTAGTCAAGTTGATGGCATTGAGCAACCAATCGCAAATCTGTCACGAATGCATGGCATAGATTTTACATTTAAACACCACGCGTTAATCCCGCCAATTGCATTTTTATTTTATTTATTTTTTATATATGCTCTAACTTTTGCCTAGGCCGCCCTTTGCGGGTTTTCAACCTAGCGAGCTTATTTCTTGCCTAAGCCACCCTTTCGGCTTTTCAACTTAGCTTCTTTTTTTTTTTTTTAAATCGAAATCATCATTTCAGACATAGAATCTTTTCATTTGGTCCTGATTGACAATCCGATTAACAGGCTTCCCTTCCATGGTGATTAATTTAGCAGCACCTTTAGCTAATAGCTTCTGAATTCTGAATGGTCCATGCCAGTTGGGTTTGAATTTCCCACCAGGATGATTCTGGGCTTCATGGTCCAACAATCTGATCAATACCAAATCTCCATTCTTTAAAGCCCTTGGATGTACCCGTTTGTTGTAGAAACGAGCAATCCTTCTCGTTCTCATCTGATCCTGGAATCGAGCGTTCAATCTTCTTCCATCTAAAAACGCCAGATCTTCATACCTTTTCTTGACCCATTCTTCTTCGGTCAGACCAGCTTCTACAAGAACCCTGAGAGACTTCTTTTCGAGCTCTACAGGTAACACTGCCTCCATCCCGTATACAAGTTCGAAGGGAGAAGCTGCATTCACTGTCTTGAAGGTAGTGCGATGCCCCCAGAGCGCGAAAGGAAGTTTCTCAGCCCAGCTTCTATATTTTTCGCACATCTTAGACAGGATTCTTTTAATCTCCTTATTCGCGGCTTCTACTGCACTATTAGCCTGAGGGCGATAAGGAGAAGAATGGTGATGCTCAACCTTATATCTAGATAGCAATTGACCAACATCTGCTTGAAAATGAGAACCATTGTCTGCAACTATGTGATGGGGAACACCATAGCGACAGAAAATGTTCTGTTCAATGAATCTAGCCACATGCTTAGCAGTCAAAGTTTTGTAGGATTAAGCCTCGATCCATCTAGAAAAGTAGTCTACTGCAACTAAGATATACTGATGACCGTTCGATGCTGCTGGCGTGATCTTGCCGATAATATCTATACCCCATGCTGAAAAAGGCCAAGAAGGAGCTGTCAGATGGAGTTCAACAGCAGGCAAATGGCTTTTATTATCATGTTACTGGCAGGCTTTACAATGACGTACATAATTGACACAATCACCTTCCATCTGCATCCAAAAATAACCCTGTCTCATGACTTTTCTGGCTAATCTCATGCCGCTCAAATGAGTACCGCAGACTCCCTCATGGATTTTCTTCATTATTTCTTCTCCCTCCTTCTTACTTACGCATCTTAGCAGCATCTCGTCCCAAGCTCTCCTATAAAGTTCACCATCAGTCAGGACATAATTCAGAGCCATTTTTCTTAGGACCGAACGGTCTTCCTTTATCACGTCATCAGAAAAGGTTTCGTCTCTCATGTACCTCAGAATATTTGTAAACCAAGGTTCTTCCTCTGATTCAACTTGGTTTACAAAATGTTCTTCATAACACGGGATATTTGTTGCGGTAATGATGAACGGCTTCTTCGGGACCTTACTCAAATCCTGCCAAGCTGATGCTAAGTTTGCTAAGGCATCCAGAATTCTATTATGGATTCTTCCTATGTGAGTAAAGGTGATCTTATCGAAGAGTGCTGCCTTCTTCAACAAGTACTCGACATAGGGCTTCAACCTTTCTTCTTCCACTTTCCATCTCTCATTAGCACGTTCGATAACCAGCAACGAATCTCCTATTACCTCGACTTCCTTAGCACCGGATGCAGGAAGAGCCTCCATTCCCATGATGCATGCTTCATATTCAGCCATATTGTTGGTGACCGGAAACAATAATCTTTTGCACATTGTTGTGACCTCACCATTAGGTGCTTCTATTACAATACCGGCTCCGGCTCCATTTCTGTTGGCTGATCCATCAAAGTACAATTTCCAAGCCCCTGTTTCGACACACAGCAAGTGTTCATCTGGAAACTCCAATTCCTATGATTCGTCATCTACAACGGGATTCTCTACCAGGAACTCTGCCACAACCCGTCCTTTGATCGTTTTCTTCGTGACAAACTCTGCATCCACACTAGACATCTGAATTAACCATTTGGACAGCCGCCCTTCTAGAGTAGGCGTTCTCTGCAGATACTTCATAGGATCAATTTTAGATACGAAAGTGATCCTGAAAGAATCAAAATAAGGCCTCAGTTTCTTTATCGACCATATTACTGCCATACACATTTTCTCCACCAAATTGTACTTCTCCTCGATAGGCAGTAGTTTCTTACTGATGTAATAGATGGCCTTTTCTACTCCAGCAGCGTCCGGCTGTGCCAACATTGCCCCCACTCCTGCATCCTCTATAGACAAATACAGGATTAGAGGTTCTCCTGGTCTAGGCGAACTCAGCACCGGTGGATTCATCAAATACCGCTTTATGTGATCAAAGGCTTTCTGGCAGTCCTCATTCCATTTAACTGGTTGGCTCTTCTTAAGTAACTTGAAAATCGGAGCACAGGTGGTGGATAGCCTAGAAATAAACCTGCTGCTATACTGGATTTTTCCCAAGAAGCTTCTCACCTGACGTTCTGTTCTTGGCGGTTCCATATCCTGAATGGCTTTTATTTTGTCGGGGTCAACCTCAATCCCGTTAGGTCCTACAACAAAACCTAACAGTTTCCCTTTCGTTACTCCGAATACGCGCTTTTTGGGATTGAGTCTTAAGTTGTACTGCTTAACCCGTGCAAAGAACTTTTCTAGCATCTCCGTGTGTTCTTCCTATGTTCTTGTCATGACCACCATATCATCCACATATACTTCCAACCCTTTATGGATCATATCATGAAATAATGTTGTAGCCATCCTCTGATATGTTGCCCCGACGTTCTTTAGTCCAAATGGCAATACTCTATAGCAGAAAGTCCCAAAGTCCGGGGTGAAGGCAGTCTTGTGCTTGTCAACTAAGGCCATCAATATTTGATTGTATCCGGAGAATCCGTCCATGATAGAATAACATCCCATTCCGGCAGCACTGTCAACCAAAACATCTATGTGCGGAAGTGGAAAGTCATCTTTAGGCGAGGCTTTGTTTAGGTCCCTGTAGTCAACACAAACCCTTATCCTCCCATTTTTCTTCAGCACAAGGACTATATTGGCCAGCCACTCAGGATAGTGTACTACTTCTAAGAATCCTGCATCCAACTGTTTCTGGACTTCAGCCTTAATCTTGTCGTGCCACTCTGGTCTGACTCGCCTCCTCCTTTGCTTCACTGGCTTAATACCTGGGTCAGTAGGAATGAAGTGTTCTGCGATTGATCTGTCGATTCCTGGCATGTCAGCATAGCTCCAGGCAAATACCTCTGAATTTCTCTTAAGACATTCTTGGAGATCCTGTCTAAGTTCAGGTTTAAAGTCTGTTTGATTATTTTAGGATCTTCGGTGGTGCTTAGGTTAAATGCAAAATGATGCAATGCATTTATGTCAAATATGCGCGTGGTATAATCAATGCCATGAACGTGACAATCAAGAAAACAAGAAAACAAATAGTCAAATTTCACTTCCATTGATTGAAATAATAAATGGATACCATCCAACTTGTTCTCAAAACAATAATCAGAAAAACAAAAGACAGGATTAATAGCTTGTTCGATACATTCATCACAACTGTATTTTATTGCTTGAATCACTTCATCAGCATCTGGTGCTTCCTTTGCTTCTGGGACAGCTTCTCCTTTTGCCTCTCCATGCTCTGTCATCTTCATCACCTTCCTCTCTGCTTCTTCAACATCTTCAGCTGCTAGTACTGACTGGAGGATCCTTGCCTTAGCCTTCTGCTCCTGTACCATTCTGGAAGCTTCTTCCCCAATCCCCAGGAAATCTTCAAACTCAGATATCTTCTGTACCCATTTAGTGCCACTGCCTGTTTGAACCATACCGACCATGAACTATGTGCCTTCAACCAACTGTTCGAAGGAAGGCTCAGGAGACTTGATCAGCCGCTCATCAAAGTCTGTCATGAAGATCTCAAGGCCAGGATAGGTCTTTCCTCTACTCTGAAATTCCCGTGAAGCCTCTGGGACAAAGAAAATCTGATTCAAACCTGGCTCTCTAACCGAAGACTGGATCTCATATTTCTCCTTCTTTCTATTTTCTAAATACCCCAGCCCACGTCAATCTTGCTTTCCATGTGATGATGACAGAGGTTCAAATATTCCTTGTAGCTCCCGGCCTAGCCCTTTGCCATATTGCCATTGCATCTTTTTCATCATTTTACGAGAAAAAGGGCTCATCCTGTTGACTGCACTTTTATTTTCATTAATTGCAGCATCACCAATCATGGCCACCTAAAAACCAGACAAAGGCAATGCCGCCTCCAAACCTTCTACAGCTGCCACATTCAAATCTTCTTGCGCATTGATGGTTACCACCTCATGTGAACCCCTTCCCCAAATGTCATATAGGCATGTGATGCATATGATGAATGAGAAGAAATGCACGTGATGTGTGTGAGTCGCCACCTTGTTTAATTATTTTAGGGTAAACTAGGAAAAAACCCTAAGTGACTCCATTTTTAATTAACCTAGTTACTAGATTAATTATCCCAATGTTTAAGGCACAGTCTGCGAACCCGAGATGGATCCCGAGACTATGTCATGCTGATGAACTAACCAATGAATGAATGCTTTGCAAGGTGAATGATGGATTAATGAAATGTTTGAGTGATTTCGATGATTTCGACTTGCCACCCGGGGTGAAATCCCGAACGTGCCTACGTACTTCCGTTTGAATGGAAGATCAAAGTCAACGTAGTTCGATAGGCCTTCTTTGAAGGGCTTTGAATGGGTATGCTTAATGCATGAGTGTGTATGCTTTGTGCATGAGTGTGTATGCTTTGTGCATGAGTGTGTATGCTTTGTGCATGAGTGTGTGTATGCTTTGTGCATTTTGTTTAGGCATTTTGCCAAAAATTGATTGATTTAGGCATTTGTGCCAAAATGGTTCATTTAAACGATTTGTCGCTTAAAAGATTGATTTTAAGGCATTTTGCAAAAAATGTCGATTTTAAGCGATTTGTCGCTAAAATGGTTGATTTTACGGTTTTAAACCGAAAATGATTGATTTTGAGGCATTTTGCCAAAAATGTCGATTTTAAACGATTTGTCGCTAAAATGGTTGATTTTACGGTTTTAAACCGAAAATGATTGATTTTAAGGCATTTTGCCAAAAATGTCGATTTTAAGCGATTTGTCGCTAAAATGGTTGATTTTAGGCCTTTGGCCAAAATGGTCCAATTCTACGACTTTTAGTCGAAAAAAGATTGATTTTAAGGCGTTTCGCCAAAATGGTTCGGTTTTACGACTTTTAGCCGAAAAAGGTTGATTTGTAGGCATTTTGCCAAAAAATGTTGATTTAGGCTTTTAGTCACACTTATGGATTAATTGAACTTAAGCCGGATTTGTTCGAAATAAGGCAGTTGAACCGTAGTTATTAATTAACTAGGCTCTTTTAGCCAATATTGTCGGATTTAAACTTTAATACCACGATTATTGATTAACCGGGCATTTAAGCTTAATCAAATTAATTAAGGCAGTTTATTTACCAAAAATAATGACGTGGATGCATTTATGCAATTGTAGAATTATTAAGAGTAGAAGAGAAATATGCATGAAGTGCTAAAATTAAATAGGCAGAGTTTTGTTTACATACCTGATTTAATCGACGACCGCTTCTTAACTCCGGATTAAGCTCCTCGCTTAGGAAATATTAATTAATTTTAATTTGTTTGATTTTAATGTCCAAATATCACAATAAAAATGCAATAAAAATTAAAATGCAAAAAGCGGTAAAGAAAACGCAAGGAGCGTGAGAGGGAGAGGGTTTCGTCCGTTAAAACAGACAGAGGTGTGTCAAAATTGGACTGAAAATGGCCTATTTATAGGCCATTTTCGGGTCCAGGGCGGTAGCTGCCGCCTGGCATGGCGGTAGCCACCGCTCAAAAATCTGGGCGGTAGCTGCCGCCAGGCTCGGCGGTACCTACCGCCCTGTCGGTGGGGCGACAGGCCCCGCCCGCGCTGGGCGCCAGGCCCCGCCCGCGCTTGGCGTGGGCTGGCGCCGCCGTGGCCGGTGTGGCCACCGTGCCTCGCTTCGGGAGCCTTTTTGGAAGTTCCGGACTTCCGAAAAATATTCCGGGACCTGTTCCGCGATCCTCGTAAAATTCCGGATGTTTCAAGTACCATATTGACATATTTCCGGTGAACTTCCGAAATGGCCTCCGGTCCGGCCGGACTGTTTGTAGTCCGGGAAAATTGGCTCTTTGAGCCTTGTGAGTCAAATTTACTGTAGCACAATTAAATTTGCTGTAGCAAATTCATTGTAGCACAGTCAAATTTACTGTAGCAAAGTCAACCAACAGGCTTTTTGAGCCTCAAAATTTGAGTATTCACAGTTGCCCCCCACCGTCGACCATAAAAATGATTTATGGGAGTCGGTGGTTGTCCGAAACGCAAATTTTGAGGATGGGCAGAGGAGGAAACCCCGCCGTTTTTTTTTTTTTTTTTTTTTTTTTAAATGAAATGATCAAATGCATGGATTTATGTTGGCAAAGAGAAAATGTTATTTATGATGCAAACTTATGTTTGTGACCGGGCCTTTGTGGCTGCCTACGTATCTCCAAGAGCTCTTCGGGGGATGGGGAGAATCAGGTCTTTCGTAGTTCCTTCCAGGATGCGAACTTCGTGCTCGGCTGATGCGGAATTCATCTCCGGCTTGATGTTAGTGCGGAATTCCTTTCCGTCTTGGTGCGAAATTTATTTCCGACTTGCTGTTGAGGCAAAATTCAATGCCGACTTAATGCTGATTGTGGAATTCATTTCCAATTTGATTTCTTCGGGATTCCTTCCCGACTTGATTTCTCCACGGGATTGCTTCCCGGCTTGATGTCTTTGCGGGATTTCTTCCCGGCTTGATGTCTTTGCGGGATTTCTTCCCGGCTTGATGTCTTTGCGGGATTTCTTCCCGACTGGATGTCTATGCGGGATTCTTTCCCGATTTGATGTTGATGCAGAATTCATTTCTGGCTTGATTTCTTCGCGGGATTCCTTCCCGACTGGATGTCTATGCGGGATTCCTCCCCGATTTGATGTTGATGCAGAATTCATTTCTGGCTTGATTTCTTCGCGGGATTCCTTCCCGACTGGGTGTTGATGCAGAATTCATTTCTGGCTTGATTTCTTCGCGGGATTCCTTCCCGACTGGATGTCTATGCGGGATTCCTTCCCGATTTGATGTTGATGAAGAATTCATTTCTGGCTTGATTTCTTCGTGGGATTCCTTCCCAACTGGGTGTCTTTGTGGGGTTCCTTCCCGATTTGATGATGAATCAACTTATTGACTCGAGTTCGTATGATAGTGATGACTTTAGGCGAATCTGACTTTGTTGTTGTAGTGGTTTTACCACTGGTTGACTGAAATATGACTTGTATTCATCACAAAGAGTTTTGAATACCCACATTGTGGTGGTAACTTGAGTGGCTTGAGTGTTGAAGAAGCTTTTATGCTTTGGCTTCACCATGTTTGAATTCTTGAGGTTAATTTGATTCTTTTTCTTGAACTTTATCTTCCTCTGAATTTGAAACTTATTTCCTCAATGGTTCTCCTCTCCATAAGGAATTTTGAGGAGACTCTTCCTTTCCTTTGTTTTGAGAAATGATCCTTGTTTATAAGGACACTTGTACTTGTACCATGCTAGGCGCTTCATTTTCAAGTTGTTTGTTGTCATCCAATTTGTGGAAATGACTGCTTCTTTTAACTTGCTTTTCAAACTGTGAGCAGCCGCTGTGGTCTTTGTCCTTATGGCTGAGATGATTTGTCATCTACCCTTGATGGGTTTGAATTTAACGGAGAGCTTGCAGTTGACCCGTTTTTTGACAACTTGATTTCCTGTAGCTTTGTCCTTGATTTCTTTCTTTTGTGCAGAGGTTCCTTTTGACCCATTTTTCCTTTTTTTTTTTTTTTTTTTCTTTTTTCTTTTTAGAAGCAGCCTCTCCATAAAGAATGTCGAGGCAACTTGATTCTGAGATGACTTGAGTAGTGTAGGGATAGCATCGTGACTGTGCAGACCCAACCATAACTTCTTTATTCTGTCGCTTTTAAGCTCAAAATTCAGACACCTCTCTGTCGGAGCATCTTCCATTTCTGGGTTTTCGGAGAAATCATTCTGGCCCTAACCCCTTGAATCGGCTTTGCCTCGGTACTGTTTGAAGTCTTGCGTACCCTTTGCTGGATCCTTTCCATGATTACCCTTCAAAACTTCCCCTTTGATGGTGCTTCTGCATTGTACTTTTGTATTGAATTTTATTCGTACCTGCACTTGGTTAGTATTGAAAATATGTATGCATGTTTGAAATGAAAATGGGGTTTCACCATTTCGGATGTACTTTTTTTTTTTTTTTTTTGTGGCCCCCGCCGTCGGCGGCTGCTGCCGCCCTCGTTCGGTGGCAATTTGGCGGCTGCTGCCGCCATCATTCGGCGCATTCTTCTATAAAAACAAGTTTCTTGTTTGGTTTTTCATTCATCCTTCCTTTTCTCTCTTCTTCTTCTTATCTTCAAAGAATGAATCCCTTTTTTACTCACAGCATGCACAGCTGGATTAGGAGTCTCTCCAAAGTCGAAAAGATCAACTTGGGGAGGTACGGTCTCTCTCCTATCGTTACGCTCAGGGGGGTGGTGATCGACTGGAACTTTTTATGGGCCTGCATCAGACTTTGGGATCCTGAGGCCCATGTTTTGCGGTTCGGAGCCATGATGGAGGAGATGTGTCCTCTTTTTGAGGAGTTCTGTGCTATCATAGGGTGCGACCCCAATGCCCCTTTGGTCAGGCATGAAGTCAAGATCGGGTATGTTCGGTCGTTTGAAAACCTGTTTCAGTTCAGCCGACCACAAGCTAGGGCCATGATTGTTGGTGATCAGAAAGCAATTTTGTTGCCCCTGATTGATGAGTTTTCAGGGATCTGTTTAGATGACCCAGACCGGATGAGGCTAAGGATGCGGGCCTTGGTTTTTTGTTTATTGGCTGGCTTCTTGTTCAACAAGGATCCGGGCTACGGGGATTTGCGACTTTGTCCCATGGTTCGGCAGATGGAGGATATGGGTTGCATAGGTGGTATTGTGCTGGCAGAAACTATCAGGAGCCTCGACAGAGCCGCTTTAGGCTTTGAGGATTGGACGGTTTCTCCTATTATTCTTCAGGTATTTCTTCTTTTTCTATTTCTTATCTTTTCTTCTTTTTGGCCTGTTCCTTTGTAATAGAAAGGATCCATTACTCAGGTTTGGTTGAAGGACCATCTCCAAGTGGTTGCCACTCCTACTTTGCTGCCTTATAACCCTGTCCAGTATCGCATGCGGAGGATCTTGATCACACATCCGTCTGCTGATGCCTGGACCTCATGGCTGATTGAATTGGGTCTAAACGAAATGTTGTGGTTTGTACCTTGGTACGGCATTACCCGCTTTATTCAAGTCAGCTCTCACCATACTCAGGTTTACCTTTTAGGCCTTACCCATTGTACTTGGTACTGCGCTTCGCGCGTTATGAGGCAGATGGGAATAGATCAGACTGTACCGATCATGGATGACTCTTTATCTGATTCCACCATCACTCCGGGAGTTACCCGAGCTGTCCTTAGAGCTTGGGTTAGAGATCATCAGATGGTTAGGCCTTTACCTAATCCTGCTGGTATTCAGACTTCTCCTGAGTATCGTTTGACTTTTAAGCTTTCCAAGCACGTTCCAACTTTATTCCTTTAAGCTCTAATTTTTGCCTAAGCTGCCCTTCCGGGTTTTCAACTTAGCGAGCTACCCATTTTTGCCTAAGCCGCCCTTTCGGGTTTTCGACTTAGCGGGCCCCGACTTTTTGCCTAAGTCGCCCTTTCGGGTTTTCGACTTAGCGGGTTTTTCTTTGTTTTTTTTTTATATTTTTTTTTATTATTTTTTTTTGTTTATTTTTTTTATTAGCAAAGAAGAAAAAATGATGAAATGATGATTTTTATTAATGTTTAGACCGTGCCCAATGAGGGCTGCCTACATATCTCCGATATGTAATTTCTTTTTTTTTCGAAGAGAATCAGGTCTAATGTAGTTCATTTTACATTATGCAATGCTTATACAAAATATCTCTTTAACTGATCTAAATTACATGGATTTGCAAATTCTAAACCATCCAAATCAGTTAAAATGACGGCTCCGCCGGACAATACTTTCTTCAACACATAGGGGCCAGCCCAATGAGGACGAAACTTCCCACGTGGATCTTGAATTGGCTGCCTAATTTCCTTCAGAACCAAACAGCCTTCTTCTAGTTTTCGGTCTTTGACCTTCTTATTAAAATGCCGTGCCATTCTTCTTTGGTAGACTTGGGTTTGGTGGATTGCTTTCAACCGCTTTTCATCCATACCCAAAAGTTGCAAATGATAATTCTTCACCCAATCTGCTTCGCTGATCTGACTTTCTTGGATAACCCTTACTGACTGAACTTCCAGCTCAATAGGCAATACTGCTTCCATACCATATACCAACGAATACGGAGTTGCTCCGGTGGGTGTTCTAATTGAAGTCCTGTATCCCCATAAGGCATTTGGTAGCTGTTCGTGCCAAGCTTTGTGCTTTTTAGCCGTCTTCTGCAGAATGACTTTTATGGCCTTATTCGCGGCTTCTACAGCTCCATTTGTTTGTGGATGATAGGGCGAGGACTTATGATGTTGAATTCTCGTTTCTTTCAACAAATTAGAAAATTCACTCTGAAAGTGAGACCCATTATCTGTGATGATCTCGAAAGGCGTTCCGTACCGACAAAGGATGTTAGTACGAACGAACTGTGCTGCCTTCTTGGCATTTAGAACTGAATAAGAGGCTGCCTCGATCCACTTAGTGAAATAATCTACAGCAACCAGGATGAATTGATGACCGTTAGAGGCCTTCGGGTGGATTTTTCCGATCACGTCTATGCCCCAAGTTGCGAAGGGCCATGGAGAAGCAATAGGATTCAAATTGACCGGAGGCTGTTTTTGCAACTTAGCGAAGATTTGACATTTATGGCACTTCTGCGCGTGCCTCACGCAACCTGCAGTCATAGTTGACCAGTAATAACCTAGGTTTGCGATTTTACGAGCCAAGGCTATCCCGTGCATATGCGGGCCAGATTCCCCATTATGTAAGGAACCCATGATGGCTTGAGCTTCTCCCTCGTCCACGCACCTTAGGTGCAGGCCATTCGAACTCCTCTTATACAGAACTCCCCCAGTAAGGCAGTATCCGGATGCTAACTGCCTCAATGTTCGTTGATTAGTCTTGGTAGATCCCTCCGGGTAAGTTTCATTCTGAAGATAAATCTGTATATCCCAGTACCAGGGCTTGTCATCCACCAAATTCATGACATGTGCTGGCTGTTTCTATAGCCGAACAGTGAGAGGTCGAATGACTTGGTCTCCTCCCACGTTGACCATGGAGGCCAGAGTAGCCAGAGCATCAGCGAACTGATTCTTGGCTCGCGGTAAGTAGTGGAAGGATAAATCTTCAAATTGCTGGGCCAATTCGTCCAAACGTTGTAGGTAAGGAACCAAACGCTCTTCTTTAATTTTCCATTTTCTCAAGGCTTGAGAAACTATCAAATTGGAATCCCCGAAAACCTTGAGGACTTTTACTTCTTTTTCTAGGGCTGCTTCTAACCCCTTTATGCAAGCTTCATACTCGGCTTCATTGTTGGTGCAGTTGAAATCCAACTTGACTGCGATTGGAACATATTCTCCACAGGGAGTTTTGAATACGACTCCAATCCCATTTCCATGGTAATTTGAAGCTCCATCGAAGTACATTTCCCAGACTTCACTTTCCAAGTTCAACAAGTCTTCATCAGGAAATTCTACCTCCGGCATTTGGTCTTCGACCGGTAATTCTGCTAATTGATCGGCTAAGGCTCCACCTTTCACCGACTTCCGTTGCACAAACTTCAAATCATAAGCTGCGAGTACTGATACCCACTTAGCCATCTTACAATCAAGAACCGGCCTCTCCATAAGGAATTTCAAGGGGTTCGATTCAGAAATAACGCTTGTGGTGTAAGATGAAAGATAGTGCTGTAGCTTTGTACAGGCCCATACTAGAGCCAAACACAGCTTTTCTATCTTATTGTATTTCAATTCGTAGTCTAGCATTCTTTTGCTGAGGTAATACACGTCATTTTCTACCCTTGTATCTTCTGCTTGTTGAGCTAGCATTGCACCCATCGCTTCTTCTGTCACTGATAAGTACAGCAGCAAAGGCTTTCCTAGCCTTGGTGGCTGTAAAACTGGTGGGGATAACAGATACTGTTTGACTTGGTCGAAAGCTTTCTGACAATCCTCATTCCATTTGACGGCCACTCCTTTTCTGAGCAATTTGAAAATCGGTCCACAAGTATCGGCCAATTGGTTGATGAATCGGCCGATGTACTGTAGCCTTCCTAAGAAACCCCGAACTTCTTTTTCCGTCCTTGGTGCTGGCATTCCTAAAATGGCTTTGGCTTTTGAAGGGTCAATCTCTATGCCCCTCTGGCTGACCATATGCCCTAGAAATACACCGGATGTAGCTCCGAATAGGCATTTTGCCGGGTTGAGCTTCAAATTGTACTTTCGAAGTCTAAGGAAGAACTTCTCAAGTGCGGTTGCATGTTTGTCAGCTGTTTTTGACTTAATGACCATATCGTCGACATACACTTCTACTTCTTTGTGAATCATGTCATGGAAGATGGTCGTTGCCATTCTTTGATAGGTTGCCCCGGCATTTTTGAGCCCAAAAGGCATGACCCTGTAGCAGTAGGTTCCCCATTCCGTGATGAATGCCGTCTTCTCTTTGTCTGGAAAATGCATCATTATTTGGTTATATCCAACAGCAAGATCGGTCAAGGAGACCATCTCGTGTCCCGCCATTCGGTCTACCAACAAGTCAATATGCGGCAGGGGGAAGTCGTCCTTCGGACATGCTTTATTCAAATCCCGGTAGTCTACACACATTCTGACTTTGCCATCTTTCTTCTGCACCGGTACAAT
Source organism: Jatropha curcas (assembly GCF_041381405.1). Taxonomy (NCBI): domain Eukaryota; kingdom Viridiplantae; phylum Streptophyta; class Magnoliopsida; order Malpighiales; family Euphorbiaceae; genus Jatropha; species Jatropha curcas. The sequence goes on along the minus strand of NC_143152.1, from coordinate 13,489,518 downwards.
GTTTGCTAACCATGTCGGGTAGGCAATGGGTTCTATGAACCTGTTCTCCAGTTGCTTGGCTACTTCCTCCTTGATTTTCAAGGACCATTCTGTCTTCAGCCTTCTTAGCTTCTGTTTTACTGGCTTAGTCTCAGGGTATACTGGAATCTTGTGCACCACTATTGCCGGGTCAATTCCCGTGATGTCACTTGCCTTCCACAAACTTCTTTAAGCATTCACTGATCTGTTCCCTGTTCACACAGTCAGATGCAATGTATGTATGTTCATTTTCTTCTTTGCCAATTATTATTTTTTTTTCATTTTTTATTTCATTTATTTCTTTTTCATTATTTTTGCTTGGAAATGCTTGGAAAGATAGACACGCGGGGTAGTCAAGAATTTGCAAGCCTTTATTGATTATGAGAGAATTGTCTTCAAAAGTTACATCGAATTTGAAATCTGGATCTTCTAGATCCGACACTAACGACTCAGAACTGGAACTGGACTCTGACTCGGTTTTAGACTCGGGGTCAGACTCAGACTCAGTACAGGACTTGATTACAGACTCTGACTCTAGGTTTGACTCGGGAGGGGGTTCATTAGCAGCGTGTTCCTCCTCAGCGTACCAGTTGGTGAAAGGTCCTTCGTTCGGCTTGATCAGGCTCGGCAGGTCTTGATCCCCATTATTTCCTGTGATAACCGCAACCTCATCAAAGAGACTAGGCTGCATAAAGTCTTCTACTTCCAGTTCAGTTATTGCTTCAACTTCTTCAGATAAGCCATTTAGGTCCAGGCCACGGATGTCACTCACTTTTAGGAATAGCTGGAAAGGATCGATCAATTCCTTGGTCAGAAACAATAGCATTTACCCCGTGATTTGGTAAGGGATTAGTGCTAATGTTCGGCTTCCTTCTTGGGATGATTGAACCGTTGTCTACTAGGTCTTGGATGCGGTTCTTAAGCGTCCAGCACGCTTCAGTCTTGTGCCCGTTACCCTGATGGTACTCACAGTATTCATCAGCTTTGTAGTTCCTTCGTAATGGGTTGGGTGGTGGCCTGTCTTCTAAAGGCTTGATGTAGTTTGCTTTGACAGCTTCTCGGAATACCAAAAGGATTGGCATACCGAGATCAGTATATATTCTTCTCGACTGACTGCCGTTTCTCACGTTTCCCACACGTGAAGGATCCGTCGTGTGGGTGATGCTTGCCACTTCATGGACTTTGCTAGATTGGCTAGGTTTCTTGTATTTTGAGGTTCCCGGGTCTTCTTTCAGTTGCCCTATTTGGATTAAGTCTTCCACCTTAGTTGCAGTCGCAATGGGCGATTGGAACGTAGGCAAGTACTGTGTTTGAAGCTGTGATTGGTAGACAGGCAGTAAGTTCTTGATTATTATATCAACTTGTTCCTGTTCAGAGGGTCGGCTGATCATTTGGGTGACCTTGGCCCTTTTCCTCGTAAGGAACGAGGGAAAGGGTTCATTGTTTTTCTGTTTGGTGGTTTCTAGTTTTTCTCTTATTTTCTGAGCTTCCAGCTCAGAAGCAGTTCTGGAGGGCATGTCATCCAGGTTAGGGGTAGGGTTTGTTGGTTCAGCAGTAAGACCCTGATTGGAGGTAGCAGGTTCACTTCCCCCAGCGGAAGCCCCATTTCTATTACTATTACTCAATTCAGCTATCAGGACGGTCCTTTGGGCAGTCAATGCCTCATTCATTCTGGCCTCCATTTTGGCCTCCAGTCTGGCCTCCAGTTGTTCAATAAGGTTTTGGATATCGGCAAGTGATGCCATTGATGCAGGTGGGGTTGTTGAAGTTATAGGTGAAGCTGGTGTAACTGGTGAGGCTAGTGAAGCAGGTGATAGCACCGTACGTGTGGCTGGCACTTGAACAGGGGGTACCTGTAAGCGTAAGGGTAATGGCATTAGGGTATAGTGGGCGGTATTGTGTGTCAGAGTAACTGATATGAGATAGACTGACTCTTTGTCCAATTGTGCATGACTGACAAACAGAAGGATATTTTTGTGTCCATCCACTCTCTTCTCTCTGTTTTTTTTTTTTTTTTTATGCTTATGGTATGTCATGAATGCGCACAACAACACGTCATAATTTATTTTAATGAGATGATTCGTACCATTGGGTGCATATAGTCCTAAAGGATAGGTTCTATAGGCTATGACACAAATAGAGAATCGGCTTATTAAGGGACCCTTGAACCTTGAGTATGGATATACCTAACCACATGTGAAACAAAGAGTTTCGCGTGGGTCCAACGGTACGCATACTCATGTGCCACCCCCAAAAGGATTAGGGATGGTTTGCGGTAACAGGGAGGACGCTTTGGCTGTCCGTCGACATAATCAAAGAGACCTGCCGATCAGCGCTACTTGCTATCCAGACTCAGAAGTTTGAACAGAAAGAGAAGAAATTCATTTGAAGTTCATTTTTTATGCAATGGAGAAAAGGATTCTCAATCGTGCGAATAAATCAACAAGTTTTAATGTCTTAATCACATTTTTCCATTAAGTCCGGATTTATCAAGTATTCTTAAGGAAAGAACACTTGATTCGTATTAGGGTACCCTGCAAAACAAAGCATAATAAAATAATACCTTAAAGAAAGGCCGGTTAGTTTTTCACAACAATTGTAGTCCACTTTTATGCAAAATGATTACATAATTTTCCCCAGCAGAGTCGCCAAACTGTGAACCCCTTCCCCAAATGTCATATAGGCATGTGATGCATATGATGAATGAGAAGAAATGCACGTGATGTGTGTGAGTCGCCACCTTGTTTAATTATTTTAGGGTAAACTAGGAAAAAACCCTAAGTGACTCCATTTTTAATTAACCTAGTTACTAGATTAATTATCCCAATGTTTAAGGCACAGTCTGCGAACCCGAGATGGATCCCGAGACTATGTCATGCTGATGAACTAACCAATGAATGAATGCTTTGCAAGGTGAATGATGGATTAATGAAATGTTTGAGTGATTTCGATGATTTCGACTTGCCACCCGGGGTGAAATCCCGAACGTGCCTACGTACTTCCGTTTGAATGGAAGATCAAAGTCAACGTAGTTCGATAGGCCTTCTTTGAAGGGCTTTGAATGGGTATGCTTAATGCATGAGTGTGTATGCTTTGTGCATGAGTGTGTATGCTTTGTGCATGAGTGTGTATGCTTTGTGCATGAGTGTGTGTATGCTTTGTGCATTTTGTTTAGGCATTTTGCCAAAAATTGATTGATTTAGGCATTTGTGCCAAAATGGTTCATTTAAACGATTTGTCGCTTAAAAGATTGATTTTAAGGCATTTTGCCAAAAATGTCGATTTTAAGCGATTTGTCGCTAAAATGGTTGATTTTACGGTTTTAAACCGAAAATGATTGATTTTGAGGCATTTTGCCAAAAATGTCGATTTTAAACGATTTGTCGCTAAAATGGTTGATTTTACGGTTTTAAACCGAAAATGATTGATTTTAAGGCATTTTGCCAAAAATGTCGATTTTAAGCGATTTGTCGCTAAAATGGTTGATTTTAGGCCTTTGGCCAAAATGGTCCAATTCTACGACTTTTAGTCGAAAAAAGATTGATTTTAAGGCGTTTCGCCAAAATGGTTCGGTTTTACGACTTTTAGCCGAAAAAGGTTGATTTGTAGGCATTTTGCCAAAAAATGTTGATTTAGGCTTTTAGTCACACTTATGGATTAATTGGACTTAAGCCGGATTTGTTCGAAATAAGGCAGTTGAACCGTAGTTATTAATTAACTAGGCTCTTTTAGCCAATATTGTCGGATTTAAACTTTAATACCACGATTATTGATTAACCGGGCATTTAAGCTTAATCAAATTAATTAAGGCAGTTTATTTACCAAAAATAATGACGTGGATGCATTTATGCAATTGTAGAATTATTAAGAGTAGAAGAGAAATATGCATGAAGTGCTAAAATTAAATAGGCAGAGTTTTGTTTACATACCTGATTTAATCGACGACCGCTTCTTAACTCCGGATTAAGCTCCTCGCTTAGGAAATATTAATTAATTTTAATTTGTTTGATTTTAATGTCCAAATATCACAATAAAAATGCAATAAAAATTAAAATGCAAAAAGCGGTAAAGAAAACGCAAGGAGCGTGAGAGGGAGAGGGTTTCGTCCGTTAAAACAGACAGAGGTGTGTCAAAATTGGACTGAAAATGGCCTATTTATAGGCCATTTTCGGGTCCAGGGCGGTAGCTGCCGCCTGGCATGGCGGTAGCCACCGCTCAAAAATCTGGGCGGTAGCTGCCGCCAGGCTCGGCGGTACCTACCGCCCTGTCGGTGGGGCGACAGGCCCCGCCCGCGCGCGGCGCGAGGGGCCTCGCCCGCGCGGGGCGAGAGGCCTCGCCCGCGCGCGGCGCGAGAGGCCTCGCCCGCGCTGGGCGCCAGGCCCCGCCCGCGCGGGGCGAGAGGCCTTGCCCGCGCTGGGCGCCAGGCCCCGCCCGCGCTGGGCACCAGGCCCCGCCCGCGCTTGGCGTGGGCTGGCGCCGCCGTGGCCGGTGTGGCCACCGTGCCTCGCTTCGGGAGCCTTTTTGGGAGTTCCGGACTTCCGAAAAATATTTCGGGACCTGTTCCGCGATCCTCGTAAAATTCCGGACGTTTCAAGTACCATATTGACATATTTCCGGTGAACTTCCGAAATGGCCTCCGGTCCGGCCGGATTGTTTGTAGTCCGGGAAAATTGGCTCTTTGAGCCTTGTGAGTCAAAGTTACTGTAGCAAATGCACTGTAGCACAATTAAATTTGCTGTAGCAAATTCATTGTAGCACAGTCAAATTTACTGTAGCAAAGTCAACCAACAGGCTTTTTGAGCCTCAAAATTTGAGTATTCACACCTCAGTGCCCCAGGGAACCTTAACTTTTCTGTGCAAGGTGGAAGGGATTGCGCCCAGAGGATGGAGCCATGGCCTTCCCAACAGTAGAGCATAATTGGCCAAAATATCCAGGACGACGACATCCACCTAACTCCCTATAGTCCCCGTCGAGATCTTTGCCCTGAAAGTTCCTTTCGCATTGCGCATGGTATTGTCATAGGCTTTAACCACCATGTTAGACGGTTCAAGTTTTGATTCCTCAATCTTGAATTTGGACAGCATCTTCAGTGGGCATACATACAAGGCCAACCCGTTATCCACCATCACATTTCGGGTTTCACGCCAATTAACAGCAATCTGAATGTACAGAGGCTTGAAGTGATTCCTTCCTTCTGGAGGTAGATCGGAGTCAAAGAAGGTGATCTCCCCAATCCTGCGCTGCAATACATTGATCATGTCCACAATCTGGATTCTGGCAGGCACTCTAACAAATATCATAGCTTTTAACAAAGACTCCCTATGCTCCTTGGAGGCTATCAGTAAATCCCATAGTGAAATATCCGCCTTGGTCCTATGTAGCTGGCTCGATACTGAATTTGCTGTTACACCGCTAGGTGTTCTGTTTTGGCTGCTCTCACCCACTTTAATAGTCTTCTTTTGCACTTTCCCCACTTCATCTTCTTTCTTCTTTTCTTTAGGCTGTTCTTCACCCTTATCTGATGTTTTCTTTCCCATTCCATCAGTGGCAACTCCTTTCCCTTTAGATTGAGCACTGCTATCGGGATTATATACACGTCCACTTCGGGTTAAGCTCTGGATACCCACTTCATTCACATCCTCCTCACTGCTATATTACCACTGATCTTCCTGATCAGCTAAACTTTTCTGAATCGCGAGCTGAATCTGCTCGTCTTCACTTTCTGGTACTTCACCCACCTTAACTGTGATGCTCTTTTCAATTTCAATCTTCACCGGCATCTTCTCTTCTTCCTCCTCACTGCTGCAATCATCCCAGATGTTCAGCATGGCACACATTCTTTCCTCCCATTCAACTTTTGCCAACACTAGCTCTTCCGGCAGACCACTCCCCATTGCGTTAACCGATCCACCCGATTGAGCTTTGTGGGGTGGATAGTTGTACTGGTATTGTGGCAATGGATTGTTCTTTGTGCTCGGCTTGTTCCTCTCCGAAGGTTTGGTAATCTTTCCAATGTCTGTCAGATCCTGAATGTCGTGCCTTAACTTGAAGCAATCGTCAGTAGAATGCCCCTTACACTGGTGGTAGTCGCAGTTTCGATCCATAAACCTACCTCAAACAGGTTTAGCTGGATTAACTGGCAGTTTGGAAAGCACTCCGTTCATAATGCAGGATCTCATGACTGTGCTCAAAGGTCTCCCCAAGTCAGTGAACTCCCTTCTTACTTTCTCGTTGACAGCTCCGACCGTGTTACTATTCCCTGACTGGTTCGGGGTACAACTTTCGGCATTTCTATTAGTGTAGGAGGTCCGATAGTTGCCAAACCCTCGACTCTTCTTGTTCTCATCCTTATATAGCTCTTCGATGTTCAAGCCAGCCCTTTGAACTAAAGCAAAATCAGTGAGAGGTTGGGCCAACATTCTCTCCTTGAAGAAGGGTAACAGGCTTCTACAGAAAATCCTGATCAGTTCTTGGTCCTTTGGCCTTGTCTGGACCATGAATAGCTTTGTCCTCCACCTCCTATAATAATCTGAGAAATTTTCATCCTTTTCCTGCCTCAAACTCTCCAAGTCACGCAGCTCGAACTCATCACTGTCATCCGTCTTAAAGTGCTTAAGAAAAGCGGTCTGTAGCTTAACCCAATTCCTCTGTGTCTCCAGATCCAAGCCATCATACCATCTTCGGTAGTTCTTATGCAGCGTTTGAGGAAACGCCCGTAATACATCTTCCTCATTGTATCGGTTCATTTGGGAGACCCGGAGGAATTTAGACAGATGGGATCGCGGGTCATTGTCTCCTTCGAATATGGTATGCTTGAAAGTCTTGAATGAAGTGGAACTTGAAGGATGCAAGACATATTCAGCCACGTGGAAATTAGTGACTGGGTCTTTTTCTTTTGCGATAGACATTTTCTCCACTTTATCTTTCAGCTCAGCAAGTTGTTTGATTAGATCATTCTCAACTGGGACAGCATTACCAGTGGAAGCTTGATTATCTAAAGTGGGCTCCGAGATTTCCCTTTCCTCAACCACAGGTTGGTTGCTCGATGCAGGAGGAGTTTGATTTTGTGCCCTCTCTTGGGCGAAGGCAACAGCTATTATCTCGGTTATGGTCCTTATCTAGGCTGGAGAGAACCCGGTCTCATTCACAATATCGTCAGCCATTTCTGCCAAGTCTGAATCAGAAACAGAATCTGAACGAATCACAGAACTAACTGGAGTAGGCTCGGGGATTGGGGACACTCTGACCAAACGTTGACCAGGGCGTCGGTGCCAAGCTCTCAAAGCGATTTCCCGGGAAGGATCAATTCTGACTGATAGATAAAAAATGTCTGAATTAAAGTAGGTCCTGCATGTATGCATGAGAAATAACAGCACATAGAATGAGGAATGCAGTTCTAATGTGCTAATGACCGGTATGGAAATAAGATCTCGATTTCAACGACTGGACCCAAAATTCGATGTGAATAATATGGAAATAACTTATTTTGTATTCAAATATTTCTGGCATTATCTGTCGTCGACCTTCCTTTTGGATTTTACGATCGACTATTTTCTCTCAAGTCCCTAACTTTTGCCTTGGAACGAAAGAATTTCCAAGCGGGATTTTACTTGTTTATTTTCTTTCTTTCTTCTTTTTTCTTTTTTTGTATCCTTACTTTTTGCCTTGGAACATATGGTCACAAGCAGGATCTCATTTCATTTTGTTACAAATTCTGTAATTTCTCACTGACCATACAGGATCTCATTTCATTTTGTTACAAATTCTGTAATTTCTCACTTACTTTCAAATAATGCAAGAAATATGAAAATACAAAGGAATCGCAACCCCCTTATATCTCCCTTTTCTTTTGGGTATAAATTCGCTATAAGTGATTGCATTATATTATTCAAAACAAATTTGAGGTCCAGTCTCAAAATCAAGGTCAAACGTCCATACCGAAAATTGGCTCTTATTAATGTATGGCTGAAAAGAAAAATATTACATGGTGCATGAATGTCATAACATATGTACAGTTTATAACATACAGGGGAACGGGAGTTAGGAAATGCATGCCTTCCAACCTTATTTCTCCCATACATGAGTTTCGTTGGTATAAATTCCGACATCTGTTTCCTAGGATTTGGTCTAATCTCGACAACCAACAGGGGGTTTTGAGATTGACGATACAAACTCTCGGAAATGAATGCGGCATAATAACAGCAAACAGAATCAGGTGTTCCTTAGGGGAAGTAACTAAGGTTTTCAACTACATGCATGGGCTTTAGTCCATTAGGCTTACAAAAGTCTGGGTTCCACAAACAGGATTCGGGCTTTTTTATGGGCCTACTCCTTTTGACGCATCTTTAAGGTACTAGGCTTGCGGTTGGTAGTTTTGTTAATTCTTGGATGGATGTACCTAAAACGCGAGGTTTAGGCTGGATCCACCGTCAAAGTTAACAACAGTATCGAAGGGTGATATGGGTAGAAAGTGATGAGAAGAAAGAAATGCAGTATGAATGCAAGATCCTAGAAAGATAAAGGAAAGCAAATAAGCACATATGGACGATTAAAGAATTTTCCAACGGCTTTCTAATCAATTTTATTAGAAAAAGTAGGCTTTAGAGTCAATTCCTAATTGCAACCATCTAGTCATTAAAAAAATAACCGGGGATTAGTGGATGCAAATCCCTAGTGAAGTCGCCAATCTGTTTTCGCACCGCCCTCGAGCGACACGAAGAACGCTCGATTTTCATGTTTTGTTTTTGGAAAAGGTGGTCTTTATTAAACGGTGATAAAACCTTTTAGGAATACGATGCCGATAAATCGGTCTTATAAAACATTTGAGTCGCCACCCATTATTTCGGCAATGGGACCGTTTCCAATTAAAAGTGACTTCATTTAACCCAATTTTATTTAAGGCCAATTATTTTAAAAGACTGGTCAGGCGTACCAAGTACGATTCTGGATAAGGGAATTGGGTACGTCGGCCTGTTGGAAGCCGACGCTCGAAAAACCGGCCTCTTTTGACCTACAATTTCTAATTTATTTTAATTTAGAAAAGCCAATTTATTTATTTAAACCCAACCCGAGTAAATCGAACCGAGTTCCTTTGTGGAAAATTATTTAATCGTCCCAAATAAATCCATTCATTGCATTCATAATCATTCAAACCACATCAATCATTCAACCCATAGCAATTAAAATAATTAAAAGACCCGCTCTTGCCTTATGGTTAAAGACGGGCCACAAACCGGATTTAAAATACATTCTACTCAATTTAAATTCAATAAACCCTAACAACCCAAAATCATACATGATAATAAATTAACCTACTTGATTTGATTAAACTATAATCTGCCCATTATTGGTTGTTTCTTGAATTATAAAAAGAAATTGAACATTTATTTAATTGTACAAAATAAAACAAAATATGAAATTATTTTGGAACCCTAGAACAGTCGCGTCACGCAGCTGTTCTATGGAAGAACAGTTGCGTGACGGAACTCATAGCTGCGTGACGCAACTGTTCGTGACTTTGGCAAAATCCTCAGATTCATCAATCATTTATTTAAATCATAATATTAAATAAAAACATAAAAACGAGATAAAAATTATAAACAAGAACAGTTCCGTCACGCGACTAGTCAGGGTAATGTCAACCTCTTTTGGACATGAACAGTTCCGTCACACAGCTTGTAGCTATGTGACGCAACTGCTCTGGTCCGCAACTACCTTTCAAACTACCTTTTTTACGTTTTCTTTTTATCAAAACTTGTTTAATATACCTCAGAAATGTCCAATAATAGGCAGAATACTATTTAACCAATATCAAACTACCCAAATACCAACAAAATAGATATTTAACAAATTAATGACTAAGAAAATACCAAGAAGAGTTTAGATGATTACCTAACCCTCAGATTTGAGGATTGCACACAATTTAAATGCCTTAGGAATAATGTTTCAAGATCCCAGAAATGTTCTTTGCCAAGTTCTAACAGAAGAAACTCTTTTTCTTTTCTTTTCTCCCTTTTCCTTTTTTGTGATTTTTTTGTTTTCAATCTAGTTAATCTCTAAGGATGATTTTCTTCAAAATAACTCAATGTCTTGCAGAAAACCCTAGCCGCAGCTATATATTTCTTGGTTCTTAAAAACTTTTTCTCTCCAAAATCTGAAAAAGTCCCCTTTGAAAAATAAAAATGCAGTATTTATATGGGTAGGGCAACAAAACATAGCTGTGTCACGCAACTAACAGTTGCGTGACGGACTCGAGAGCTGCGTGACGCAGCTCACTTTTCGGACCATTGCCACGTATCCACACAAAAAGCAAAAACCGTTATATGGGGTTTTCAAGGTGACGTCATCCTGGTTAGAGTTGCGTGACGCAACTATTAGTGCCGTCACGCACCTTATAGCTGCGTGACCCAACCCTAGCGCAGATTAGACTTCCTTGAACTGGTTTAAATCGATTCTTGGTTTAAAGACTTCTGGTTGACCTTGATTCCTTATTCTACATCCTTGTATCCTCATCGGGTTAGGCGGGGGCATAAAAACATGCGTCAATAGGTACACCTGCATATCACGGACAACGGTCAGCAGTTGGAAATCTCCAACTCCAGGTTGGCGGTTCTTCATGGAATACATATCCAGCAATAGAAAACAGCAAGCCCGAACCCAAGAGGGGTTCGCATCCATGGACAGAACCCTGGTCAAGAAAGGCTTTAGGGGAATGCCTTGATTCGGGCCTATTCCGTCAGGAAGGTAAACCGGGCATAGAGCTGCGACCTCATCCAGATCATATCTCGGACCTGGGGCAAAGCTGGAGTTTCGTCTTGTTCAAGGTGATGACCCATCACGGCACACATCTCCTCGTAGGTTGGGGTTACTTCAGAATCTTCAAATCAGAAAACCATAGTGTTAGGGTTGAAGTAACCCACGAGCCAGGACAAGAAACCATGGTCAAGCTTCAAGTCTTTGAAATATTTTAGCCAAGCTAGCTGATTCAGGGGGTGGATCTGCCACAGGTCATCAGAAATGGATAGAACAAAGGATGAGACTTGGTTTCTGAAAGCCATGAAAAAAAAAGGGTTGTTTTGAATGTTGTGGAATGACGAGAACGAAGAAGGGGACTTCTATTTATAGGAGTGGAAAGGCTTCAATGAATGCAATGCTATCACCAGCTGGCATGGCATCTATTGTCAATGGTGATAGGGCGCGGATTCGTCGTACAGATGGGCAGCTGGCATCCGCGTAAAACAGGGGACCACTTTGGTGGGTAAAAGGTAGATGGGCATTTATGCGTGTACCACTCTGGCAGTTCGGCATTTATGCCTGCATTAACCAAGATGGACCACTCTTGCAAGTGAGTGGGACATATCCTTTTTCTTTCTGTGGTTTTTGTTTAGTTCTCATTTTATTGTTTTCTGACCGTTGTGAAATAAGGTAGATGGGCCTTCATGCCCACATTAACTAGGGGGACCACTCTGACAGGTGAGTAGGACGTTTCCTTTTTGATTTTGTGGTTTTGATTAATTTTCATTTCATTTTTGTTTGTCTGTTTTGCAATAAAGTAGTTGGGCATTTACGCCCGCATTAACGAGATGGACCACTCTCGCAAGCAAGTGGGGCACTTCCTTTTTGCGTTTCTGTGTTTTGTTTTCTTTATGCAGGAATAAAGTGAAGTCTGAAAAATTGTAAATAATAAAAAAACATGTAAATAATACTATAATAAAAGAAATGTAAATAATACTGTAATAAAAAAATGTAAATAATATTGAAATGTTCTCCAAGGAGCTACAAAATGTCATAAAAATGTGGTAAAAAATGGAGAGGACCAGCTAACGTCGCCTCCGGCTGGGACCAACTGCCGCCTGCTCGACAGAAGATGATGGAGGTGGTGGAGCATCATCAGACGAAGAGCCATCCTCATCATCATCCTCCTCCTTGGAGAAGTCCAAAGGAATCCCTCCACGTCCAGTCTAGTCCGGAGCCTGTCAACCTCCATCTGGAGACGAGTAACAGCGGAGGCCTGACGGGACTGATGCCTCCGTAGCCTGCCGATCTCTAACTCCTATGAAAATAAAAAGGGAGAAGGGTAAGAGAAATACACAAGGCAAAAAGCAAAGAGCAAGAGAATCATACCCTCTCATGAAGCTCTGGATACAGCCTGGCAATATAGGACCGAGCGAAGCAGAACCTCTGGTACAGCTCCTGATATCTCTGAGCAGGCACCTACAAACGCAGAAAGGCATTCAACAAAGAGAGTCCTCCAGGTAAATATCTCTGACTTAGTAAATTCGTTTTTCTACTTACATGTGTGGCATGCTCAGGATCTAGCTAAAGCTGTGGCGGAGCCTGTCTAAGGTCAGCAGGAATAGCAATGGCCAGCCTAAGGCCTAGAGTGGGGTCTAAAGCAACCTCCATGCCCGGAGGGAAGGGGACATCACCCAGCACGGCACCAGTAGGTCCAGCAGGAACATCAGCCTCTGCCTGCGCCCTATAAAATGCAGGAGTCTGATGCCTCCTCCTCTCTTGTAACAAGTCAAGACAAATGCAGTTAATTACTTGGTCAGAGTGTTAAAAAAATCAAGACTGAGGGCAAAAGAGTTACCCGAGAGTACTCTTGGACCTCTAGCAATCTGGCCTGCAGCCGGGTGGTGAGATAAGAGGCATAATCGCCAGGTATCAGGAAGTCATCGGCGGGAAAGCCATCATACCCCAACAACCTGTCCTCTAGAGTCATCCCCTCCAAGATGCACATGTGGCGAGGAGGAGCAGCGGGCACTCGTCTCTGGGTCGTGGCAACATGGATCTCAAGGACCCTCTCTCCCAAGAAATACCGGTCCACCCAGTAGCCCTGAAGTAAGACTCTGGACCAGGTAAGGGCCTCTGCTAAGGCACGAGGAGGATAGGTCGCCCAAGAGTCTCCCTCCCACGGAGTCAGAAAGAGCTGCAAAACAGAAAAGTTAGCAAATAAGTAGTAAAAAGTAAAAGAAGACATGCTACTCAGATGGTTCCTTGTACTTACATCAGCCAAGGCCCTATCATTAAGATAGCACCTCCAGTAGTATGGATCCTCAGAACTAAAAAAAGTATGATGGCCATGCGCCAGGTACTGAGGAATCCGCCGAGCCTCAGTAGCAGTATCACCCTCCAGACCACCGGGATAGATCCGATACTCATAGGCCCATACCTGTGACAGGATTCCAACAGTTAAGTGCAAATTTGAGTGATTGAAAAAAAATAATAATAATAAAGGAAGAAAGTCAAAAGGATAGGTGTCTTACCTCAAGCGGGCGGAGGAACTGCCAGTTAGACTCATCGCTACCCCTGGTCCATACATCCAGACCATGGTAAAGGTGAGCCAACGCAAGTGAGGCCCAGTCGTAAGTGTTGATACGGCTCAAATCCTGTAGGAAAGGCAGAACAGCGGGATCTCCCTTATTCTGGGAGGTGCACAGGAGCTGGGAGGAGATAATGTAAAAGATGAAGGACCGTGCCGCCTGGCCCCTCTCCTCTCTAGTATAAGCAGGAGCTGCAGGCCTAGCATCCACGGGTAGCTCTCTCCAAGCTGCTAATCTCGTACGGATCTGCTCAGCCCAAAACTTATAGACGACCTCATAAGATAAGTATCCCTGAGCGGTGTACCTAGTACGAGTGGGAATGCCGAGTAAGGTCCTAACGAGCTCAGCTCCCAGTGCAGCTGTCTGGTACCGGGAATCTAGAGGAGCAGCGTCGCCATCGAACCCAAGCCCGGTAATCGCAGTGTAATCAGCTGGATTCAGTGTCATCTCTCCAAAGCCTAAGATGAACGAATGAGTGCAATCGTTCCACCGCTCCATCAGCGCATAGCGCATGGCGGGTGGAAACCGGGGCTGAGTCCGGCGGAGACCAGCGGCATAGTCGCCAAATCCGGCAGCGACAACTCTGGATCGCATCGGGGGGTCCAATAAGTCCCAGAAAGCAGAGGCATCAGTCGAAGACCCGCCAGCACGGGCCTTGCCCAGATCAACCTGTGCAAGAAATTCATTCGGACAAAGAGTTAAGCTAACATTTGTTTATTTTTGTTTTCATTGCAGGAAAATTGAGCATTCAAGTTCCTGCCCAGGCACAGTCGCGTCATGCAACTGTAACCGCGTCACGCAACCACGGAGTTGCGCCACGCAGCTTGTCAAAGAACTATGTCCCTGACTAACAGTTGCATCACAGAACTGTTCTTCCAAAGAACAGCTGCGTGACGCATCTGTCGAAGGTAGGGCAGAAAAACCCTAACGTTAAATCTACTCATTTCTACGTTTTTCTATGCATTTACAGGGCCTAGATAAGTCGCAATCAACTGGGCATCACACTTTAAGACAGTAAATAAGGCATTAAGATGCGCAAAAGAGGCAAAATCAAAGTTCAGAGACAAAAGGGTTGCACAGCCTCAAACAGTTGCGTCACGCAACTGTTCACACCAGAACAGTTGCGTCACGCAACTGCTTGCGAGAACAGCTGCGTCACGTAACTGTTCACAAGAGAACAGCTGCGTCACGCAACTCCCTCCTGCGTGACGCTACTGCCGACGCACAGACAGTAATAAAAATCACACAAAATCATTCACAAAAACACACAGGGCAACACCAAAAGCAAAAAATTCAAGTGTAAGTTACTTACCTCAGACTGGAAACCGCGCATCGCGTCGGTATCATGTCGAACCGGGAAATCTGAGCCCAGTAGCGGAAGAAGCTGAAGATGTCGCATCCCAGGTGTCAGGGCATTACGGCTGACCGGAACTCGCTCGCCCTCGAAAATCGGGATGTCTGGGATCACCCCCAGGGTGTCCATCTCGGGTGTGTAAGCGGAAGCAGGGATCTCGAGAAGATGGGCCATATTAGCTAAGGTTCAGAGAGTTTTGGAAAGTTTGAAAGTATAAAAGTGAAAAATGAAAAGTGAAAACCTTATTTATAAAGGAAAAGAGAAATGGGCCCAAGCCCACCAAGAACGCAACTAAGCCCAAGTCAGCTTCGTTAGGCAATTTGGAGTCAGTGTGTGGCTCGTATACTTCAGCCATTCCATCTACTCGGCACACAGGGGGGCAAAATCATCAAATTGCCCAGTCACCCTCAGGTAAGTTTTCTTTCAAACACCGCATCAAGAAGGGTATACCTGAAAATTTAGGACTAGAAAAATTTAAAATTTAACAAAATTTTTGCCTAAATTTTTGCTAAAATTGCAAACAAAATTTTGCAATAATAAAAAAATAATAAAAAAATTTTTTTTCAAGGTTTGCTTAAAAGATAATATTTTTGGTCCCGAGTCAGAATTCCAGACTGGGGGCAAAAGTAAAATCTCTTGCCCTGATGCAACATTTCAAAGTTTATGATTATTAATGCATGGGGGCATGTGACGCCCTAATATTTAACAAAGGCAAGATCTGTTTGTACACAGAAATTGCTCTTTCCTTTTGAAAATATTTTCAGGTCAACCAGTGATGATGCATTACGAAGCTGTTTGGATCTTTTTCTCGATTTGTGATGATACATTACGAAGCGGATCGAGTCAATCTTTTTCCTGGTGAATGATGATGGATTACGAAGTTGATCAGGACAATCTCAAACTCTCCAAAGCCGATCAGACTGAGCTGAGGAGGTGAACAACAAAGCCAATCAGACTGAGCTTTGCTGTTTAAATCCCTTTTTTGATTCGTGATGATACATTACGAAGCGGATCGAGTTAATCCTTTTTCTGATTAATGATGATGGATTACGAAGATGATCAAATCAATTCAAATCAAAATCCCTCGAGCCAATCAGATCGAGCCTCAAAGGTATCTTCAAAACCAATCAGACTGAGTTTTGGAGATCGGTACCGATCCGGCTAGAGCCAACAAAGCCGACCAGACTGAGCTTTGGACGTGACTAGATGATCAAGACAACCATTTCATTCAATCCAAGGTTGAAGGCGCGTCAATGGACCACTTTAACATTAATTGTTTATACAATTAATGATAAAGTGGGGGGCAAACTGTTGACGCGTGTCTTTATGCCCCCACCTAACCCAATGAGGATACGAGGATACGGAATGAAGGGTTACGGCTATCCAGAAGTCTTTTAAT
The DNA here is from genome assembly GCF_041381405.1 of Jatropha curcas. Lineage (NCBI taxonomy): Eukaryota > Viridiplantae > Streptophyta > Magnoliopsida > Malpighiales > Euphorbiaceae > Jatropha > Jatropha curcas. The sequence goes on along the minus strand of NC_143152.1, from coordinate 13,473,421 downwards.
CCAAGGATTTAAATTAGAATAATTTCAAGGTGTCTGGCTTGCATTAGAGTTGCATCACGCAGTTAGTAGGTGCGTGACGACACTGTCGGTTGCGTCACGCAACTCCAATCTAGATGACATCACCGTGAATGCCGACATAACTATTTTTCATTCTGTTTGAGTACGTGGCAACGGTCCAGAAAGTGAGTGTGAACCCCTCCCCAAACATCATTGTATAGGAATGCATGTGACTAAGGGTAGAAATGCACGTGATGTGTGAGTTGCCACCTTGTTTAATTATTTTAGGGTAAACTAGGAAAAAACCCTAAGTGACTCTAATTTTTAATTAACCTAAATGCTAGATTAATTAACCCAATGATTAAGGCATGGTCTACGAACCCGAGGTGGATCCCGAGACTATGTCATGCTGATGAAACTAACCAAAAAGAATGAATGTTTTGCAAGGAAGATGAAGTAATTGGACTAATGAAAGTGTTTATGTGATTTTGACTTGCCGCTCGGGGTTAAATCCCTAACGTGCCTACGTACTTCCGTTTGAATGGAAGATCAAAGTCAACGTAGTTCGATAGGCCTTCTTTGAAGGGCTTTGAATGGGGATGCTTTATGCATGAGTGTGTGTATGCTTTGTGCATTTTGTTTAGGCATTTTGCCTGAAAATTGAATGTTTTAGGCATTTGATGCCAAAAAATGTTGATTTTAGTGGCTTTTAGCCAAAAAGATTTACTTTAGGCAATTGCTTGCCAAAAGATGATTTTTTAGGCGATTATCGCCAAAATGATTGATTTAAGGCTTTTAGCCAAAAGATTGATTAATTTGAAGGCTTTTAGCCAAAAAGGTTGATTTAGGCAATCAGTTTGCCAAAAGATGATTTTTTAGGCGATTACGCCAAAATGATTGATTTAAGGCTTTTAGCCAAAATAAGTTGATTAATTTAAGGCATTTTGCCAAAAGATTGATTTAAGCGATTTGTCGCTGAAAGTAGTTAATCTAATTTATAGGCAATGTGGTTGCCAAAAAATTGATTAACCGAATTGTAATGTAGGCAATTTTATTTCCAAGAAGAAAACGTGTTTGAATTAAGGCTTTTTAGTCACAATTATTGATTAATTGGACTTAAACCGAATTTTGTTCAAAATAAAGGCAATTTCACCATAGTTATTGATTAACTAGGCGTTTTTTAGCCAATATTGTCGGATTTAAACTTAACACCACGATTATTGATTAACCGGGCGTTTAGCCTAAACTTATTTATTTGAGGCAATTTATTTGCCTAAAGATGTCATGAATGCATTTATGCAGTTATAGAATTATTAGGAGTAGAAGAGAAGAATGTATGACATGCTAAAATTAAATAGGCAGAGTTTAGTTCATGTACCTGATTTAATCGTCGACCGCTTCTTAACTCCAGGTTAAGCTCCTCGTTAAGGGAATTTTAATTAATTTAATTTTAGTGACCACTTAACAAAGCAAGAAAGTGATAAAACTAAATTAAAATGCAAGAAAGCAGTAAAGAATCGCAAGGAGCGTAAGGGAGAAGGAGCGTCCGTCAACACAGACTGAGTGAGTAAAACAGAAGACCCGGGGCCACTATTTATAATAAAAAAAGGACTGTTTCGGCGGCCGGGCCGCCGGAGCTCGGCGGCTCGGGCCGCCGGGGCTCGGCGGCTCAGGCTGCCGGTGGCCGGCGGCTGGGCAGCCTGAGCTCGACGGCTCAGGCCGCCGATGCTCGGCGGCTGGACCGCCGTGCCTGGTGGTTTTGCTACTTTAACACTCCGGGGGCTTTTTCGGGAGTTCCGGACCTCCAAAAAATATTCTGGGACCAGTTCTGTGATCCTCATAATTGTCCGGACATTTCAAGTACCATATTGGCATACTTTCGATAAACTTCCAAGATGGCCTTCGGTCCGGCCGGACTATTTGCAGTCCGAGAAAACAAGCTTTTTGAGCCTCAAAATTTCGGTGTTCACAGTGAGTTGCGTCACGCAGCTATCGAGTCCGTCACGCAACCGTAAGGTGCGTGACGCAGCTATCCCCTGTTGCACTACCTCTATAAATACATCGTTTTATCTCTTATTCGGGAGAAGATTTTTAGGGTGGAAAAACACACACTTGCGGCTAGATTTTTCAGCAGAGACTCTTCTGAGTTTCCTTGAAGAAAAACAGCCATTAGACATCAGTTAGATAAAAAACGAAAATCAAAAAAAAGAAGAAAAAGAAAGAGAGAAAAGAGTGAGTGTTAAATCATTATGGACAGAGCTTCTCAAACCCATTAACCCCCATTCTTTAAGGCGTTCAAGTTGTTTACAATCCTCTGTCTGAGGGTTAGGTAATTCCCTTAAACTTTTCTTTGTATTTTTTTGGTTATTTATTCATTGTTATTTATTTTATTTTTGCTTTAGTAGTTTAATCTTAGTTAAACAGTATTCTGTCCACTATTGGTCGTTTTTAGGTTTTATTAAAGCATGTTTAAATAAAAGAAAGATGTAAATAAGTTGTTTGAAAAGTAAGCACAGACCAGAGCAGCTGCGTCACGCAACTAGTAGATTCTTAACGGACCTGGCAGTTGCGTGACGGAGCTGTTCACGTCCAAAATATTTTTTCTTTACCCAGATTAGTTGCGTCACGCATCTATCAGTTCCGTAACGGAACCGGAGGTCGCGTGACGGAACTGTTCATGTTCACGATTTTATTGTATATTTGATATTCTATTTTTTAATTATGGATCTAAAACATATGGTTGATGAATCTGGAATTTTAAGAACAGTTAGGTCACGCGACTATTAGATCTGTCACGCAACTGTTCTTCCAAGAACAGCTGCGTGCGCAACTATTCTAGGGTTCCAGAAACGATTTTTGTTTTTCTCTAATAATAATCTTTGTACACAAAAAATAAAATTTAATTCTTTTAATAAATCCGAAGACAGCCAGTTGTGGACAGATTGCAATTTAATTAAGTTTAGAATACTAAAATACAATTATGCATGCTTTTGGGTTTTTGGTTTTCGGATAAAGATTTTTTTTTTTTAATCGGGTAGAATGTACTTTTAGGGTTTGGTTTATGGCCCGCCTTTAACCATAAGGCAAGAGCGAGTCTTTTATTTATTTGTTTTAATTACTTTTGTGTGGGTGATTTGGATGATTATGGATGCAATGGTTGAATTTAATTGAATTTGAGTGGGACGATTAATTGATTTTCCACATAAGAATTTTGTTCGATTCACTTGGGTTGGGTTTAAGTAAATAAATAATTTGGCTTTTCTAACTAAAATAAATTAGAAATCGTATGTTAAAAGAGGCCGGTTTTTTTCGGGCGTCGACTTCCAATGGGCCGACGTCCCCAATTCCCTTACCTAGAATCGCCTTGGTGCGCCTGACCAGTTTTTTTTAAATAATTTTGGCCTTAAATAAAATTGGGTTTAAATGGAGTCATTTTTAAAATAAAATTAGAAACGGTCCCATTGTCGAAATGATGGGTGGCGACTCAAAATGTTTTATAAGACCAATTTATCGGCATCGTGTCCAAGAAGTATTTTGTCACCACTGTTCAAATAAAAATCACTTTTTCGAAGTTAAATAAAAAGTTGGAACACGTTCTTCGGATCTCTCGGGGGCGGTGTGAAAATAACACTACTAGAGAAATATGGAATTGAACACCATAAATCTTTACCGTACAGACCACAAGTTAATGGGTAGTGGAAACCGCAAACAAAAACATCAAAAAGATGTTAAGTAAAATGACAGAAAATCATTGTGATTGGGCAAGCAAGCTATAGTATGCTTTATAGGGTTCCAAGACCACAGCTAAATCTACAAATGGGGCAACCCTTTATTCTCTAGTATACGAAATGGAAGTTGTACTACCAACGAAAATGGAAGTTGTACTACCAACGAAAATAGAAGTGCAATCTTTGCGCATAATCATGGAATCCAAGATTCCATAATGTCAATTGACAGAAGATTACTATCAAGAATTAGCACTCTTAGACGGAAAGAAGCTTAATGCCCGATTCATGGATCAGCTTTATAAAAAGGAAGATAGCTAAGCACTTCAACAAAAGAGTTCATCCGAAGCTACTAAGGGTAAGGGATTTGGTTCTGAAACAGATGCGACCAAACACTCATGACCTAAGGGGAAAGTTCAAGCCTAACTGGGAGGGCCCATTTCTGATCAAGAGAATGTTTTCCAAAGATGTAGTGAAGCTATCAGACATGGAAGTCAACAAGTTTACCGAACCAGTCAACTTGAATAGGCTAAAGAAATTTTATGTATGACTTGAAACATTTATGGCAAAGCTCAATTAATAAATTTACCTTTTGTGTTCTTATTAACTTTAAAGCATGTTATGCTAAGTTTATGTTAATACGCAAATGTTGTGAATTTAGTTTGATGTAATAGAATAGCTGGGAATATAAAAAGCATCTTTAAGCAATAAGCATTTCATTCATAATATGTGCATACATCCATATAATTGTACTATCAATAATTGTCTAGTACGTTTCATTAGAAAGCAGGATAGGGCATCTACATGCCAGGTCCTAACAGTAATCTAGCAATCAACAGATCAACCGACTCAAAATCAGCACAGACTCCAGAATAAGCCTGCAGCCAAGTACCGTACAAGTCTGAAAAAGAGGTATCGGCCATATCAAAAATGGGTATAGTCATACGACTAGGCCAAGTGGAAATAAAGCGAGACAGAAATCACTGTGTAATAAGGCCACCCTCAAACAGCGTGTAATTAGGGACGGCTTGATGATGACCGTACTGCCTAGCTACTCGACTAGGATAATAAGCCACTGCCATGGTTAAGCCACACAGGGGCACGTAGAAAATGTAAGAAGAAATTGTGACTCGTTCTATGTACCACCAGGGGCACGTAGAAAATGTAAGAAGAAATTGTGACTCGCTCTATGTACCACCAGGGGCAAGTCCATCTGACTCCCTCGGATATGAGATCCTAAAAAATAGCAGTCTAGTCTTCCACAATCTCGCCAATTAAATGGCAGTGACATCAAACGAAGACTCGTGGTCTATAATCGAACATCAGATGGTCCGATGGTGGATCCATCACCTATAACTTCCTAAAAGCCCACAACTACAAATGCATTCAAAAAAAAAAGAATAAAATAAAAGAAATAAATAAAGCTCATTAGGTCGAAAACCCGCAAAGGATGGCTTAAGCAAAAATTAGTGCATACAAAATAAAGAAAAAGAAAGTAAAAGAAAAAGAAAAATGCATTTACCTGCAGTAGAAGCATACTCCCTATCAGAACAAGTACCGAGCTAGGGTCCCGAGCATGCTTTCGCAGCCAAATAAATGTTTCAGGCAGAATAAGTGGAAATAGCATATTATGCCTAGCCATCTGATCAACTATGGGCACCAGCCTAAGGCTGTCATAGGCATTGATGCTACTGATAGGAAGTACTGACTAAGAATATAGAAGCAGACACTACAAAAAAAATGCACAATTGCGACCGATTTTTGCGACCGACTTAATTCTGCGACCAAATTTGCGACTGAATTTCCAATTAAACCACGACCAAAAATTGCGACCGATTATTCAATTTTGCGACCGATTTTATCGGTATCTAATTTGCGACCGATTGTCTCATCGGTCGCAAAATTAGTTTGTGACCAGTCTTTTTGCGACCGACGATTGTCGGTCGTAAATCGGTCGCTACAGCAAATTAGCGACCGATATTTGCCATTTTGCGACCGATTGGTCGGTCGCAAAATGGCGTTTTTTTTGTAGTGAGACAATTGAAGACCAGTATGGGCTAATGTGGTCCACACTCAATGCATGATCTACAAGCGGTTGCAGGAGCACGACATCAGCTCCAACATCATATGACGGAATCTCGTAGGCCGAGAAACTGAAAATAGGCAATATCAGTGAAGCAGGGTTATATCAAACTGGGGCACCACAAGAACTTCCTCAACCACGGGTATTCTCCCAAAGATGATGCTAAATTCTTCAAATGGCGACTAGATCTCGAAGTCATTGTGGGGAAATAAGTTGTCTAAAGGATTAAATTGGCTTATCAACCATTCAGCAATCCAGGTTGAACCCGAATGTTTCGGTAATAGTTTAGCCCATTGAGTTTGAATGGTGTTAGCACATCCCAATCCTCACGGCTAAAGCTACGGAACAATGCTTCGAAAGCAGGTGCCAAGGACGATCCATGGAAAACAAAGAAGAAATGAAGAGTTTGGGAAAGTTTTTTTGAGTAAAGACTTCATCTGGAATGAGAAGAGAAAGCTTTTGTAACGAGTAAACTTATTATGGGCTCTTATAGCAAAAGAATATAAGGACAGACTGACAGCTGGCAGCCACTGCAGCACTAGTGGCACACGCCACTGGTTAGTAGACAATGAGATGGAATTCTATTCTCAGATTCAACAATGCAAATATGAGCTATAAACCGCAAATACACTAATCTCACTCAAGAACATGTAAAGAAGTTGGTTTTTGGCCTTCATATATATAAAGATAATCATTTTTTATAAAGAAATTCCCCAAATCAGGTCCAGAGTGTAAATAAGCTAAAAGAAAAAATAGATAAAAAGCAAAAGAAGAAGACTAGGGCAGCCTACTCAAGACATGTTGCAAGGCGACTCCTCTAAATCCTTGCTGCTGGTCTCCTCGACCTCTCCAATGACCACCTGCCTACATCTAGCTTCGTGACCAGCATGCCCGCCACGCTACATCCCTCGATCTCGACCAGTAGGAGGCATCATGCTAGCTCTCTGCATACATTTATAAGTATCAGTAAATGCATCTACCCTTACATAGCATATGCATCGCATATTTTTTTATGATTGTTTTTTGCTTACAGATACGTGCTCATCCAATAGTCTCACCACTGCCAATTTCAAGTGCACTGCCTCGTAAAGCTGGCAAACCTCATTATAGTCGTCAATGGAAACCTGTAGAATAAGATAAGGGCTGGGGTTGACAATAAGGAAGCAGAATAATAAGAGGCAGCTATCAAAATAAACAGCAGAAATTATTCACATGGGTGCAACCAAGCGGTGACATCCGGTACGAACTCACTAGATGCTTCTCTAGTATGCCCTGTGCAGTTTCACCCATGCGGTCTAGAATAAAGGAGAACAAGGCACTGTGAACCCCTTTCCCCGAAAGCACATATAGGCATATGAATGCATGTGACTAAAGGAAGAAATGCACGTGATGTGTGTGAGTCGCCACCTTGTTTAATTATTTTAGGGTAAACTAGGAAAAAACCCTAAGTGACTCCATTTTTAATTAACCTAGTTACTAGATTAATTATCCCAATGTTTAAGGCACAGTCTACGAACCCGAGATGGATCCCGAGACTATGTCATGCCGATAAACTAACCGATGAATGAATGCTTTGCAGGGTAAATGATGGATTAATGAAATGTTTGAGTGATTTTGACTTGCCACCCGGGGTGAAATCCCGAACGTGCCTACGTACTTCCGTTTGAATGGAAGATCAAAGTCAACGTAGTTCGATAGGCCTTTTTTAGAGGGCTTTGAATGATATGCTTAATGCATGGGTGTGTGTATGCTTAGTGCATGATTTTGTGTATGCTTTGTGCATTTTGTGTGTATGCTTTGTGCATGATTTTGTGTATGCTTTGTGCATGATTGTGTGTATGCTTTGTGCATTTTTGTGTGTATGCTTTATGCATGATTGTGTGTATGCTTCGTGCATTTTTGTTTAGGCATTTCGCCAAAGATTGATTGATTTTTAGGCATGTTGCCAAAAATGTTGATTTTAATGGCTTTTAGCCAAAATGATTTGATTTAGGCAATTGTTGCCAAAATGTGCGAATTAGGCGATTGTCGCCAAAATGGTTGATTTTACGGTTTTAAGCCGAAAATGTTGATTTTAAGGCATTTTGCCAAAAGATTGATTTTAAGCGATTTGTTGCTAAAAATGGTTGATTTTAGGCCTTTGGCCAAAATGGTTCAATTCTACGACTTTTAGTCGAAAAAAGATTGATTTTAAGGCGTTTCGCCAAAATGGTTCGGTTTTACGACTTTTAGCCGAAAAAGGTTGATTTGTAGGCATTATGCCAAAAAAATGTTGATTTAGGCTTTTAGTCACAATTATTGATTAATTGGACTTAAGCCGGATTTGTTCGAAATAAGGCAGTTGAACCGTAGTTATTAATTAACTAGGCTCTTTTAGCCAATATTGTCGGATTTAAACTTTAATACCACGATTATTGATTAACTGGGCATTTAAGCTTAATCAAATTAATTTAAGGCGGTTTATTTGTCTAAATGATGATGTGAATGCGTTTATGCAATTATAGAATTATTAAGAGTAGAAAAGAAGTATGCATGAAGTGCTAAAATTAAATAGGCAGAGTTTCGTTTACGTACCTGATTTAATCGTCGACCACTTCTTAACTCCAGGTTAAGCTCCTCGTTTAGGTATATTAATTAATTTTTAATTTTATTTAATTTTAGTGGTCAAATATCACAATAAAAATGCAATAAAAATTAAATTAAAATGCAAAAAGCGGTAAAGAAAACGCAAGGAGCGTGAGAGGGAGAAGGATTCGTCCGTCAAAACAGACAGGTGTCTCAAAATTGGACTGAAAATGGCCTATTTATAGGCCATTTTCGGGTCCCGGGCGGCAGGTGCCGCCGGGAGGGCGGCAGGCTGCCGCCCGGGGGGCTTGGGCGGCAGCTGCCGCCTGGCTCGGGCGGCAGGTGCCGCCCCAGGAAGGGCGGCAGCTGCCGCCCTGTCGGTGGGGCGGCAGGCCCATCGCACAGCTGGCGGGGTGTGCCGCCTGGGAGGGCGGCAGCTGCCGCCCAGTCGGTGGGGCGGCAGTCCCAGCTGGTCTGGGGCGGCAGGTGTCGCCCAAGCTGGCGTCAGGTGCCGCACAGGGTCGTGGGGGGGGGCCAGGCACCCCCAGTGAGCGCTGGGAGGCTGGCTCGCGCTGCGCGCGGTAGGCCTCGCCCACAGACGGAAGGCAGGCCCCGCCCGCGCGCGCTAGGCGGCAGACCAGCCGCGCGCGCGGAAGGACCCGCCCCGCGGGGCTTCAGCCCCGCTGCTGCGACGGTGCGGCAGGCCTCGCCCGCGCTGGGCGGAAGACCTGCCCAGGAAGTGGGGCGGCTGCTGCCGCCCAGGCTGGGCGGCTGCTGCCGCGTTCCTGGCGGCAGGCGCCGCCGTGCCCGGCGGCCGGCGCCGCCGTGGCAGGTGTGGACACCGTGCCTCTTTCCGAGGGCCTTTTTGGGAGTTTCGGACCTCCGAAAAATATTCCGGGACCTGTTCCGCGATCCTCGCGATATTCCGGACGTTTTAAGTACCATATTGACATATTTTCGGTGAACTTCCGAAATAGCCTCCGGTCCGGCCGGACTGTTTGCAGTCCGGGAAAACAGGCTTTCTGAGCCTCAAAATTTGGGTATTCACAGTGGCCCCCCACCGTCGACCATAAAAATGATTTATGGGAGTCGGTGGTTGTCTGAAATGCAAATTTTGTAGGCGAAAACTGGACGCGTCCAGAAGACCCGCCTCTTGACCATTTGCTTATAAATAGCTTGAAAAAACTCATTTTCATTCATTCTAAACTTTCTAACCTAAGGAACTCTCTCAAATTCTCTCAACTTTTAAAGCTTCAAAATTCTTTTCTCTCTTTTTTTTTTTCATGGCTTCCTCTGATCTGAGCGGTGAGGAGTACCTGGGGTCTTTAGGGATCTCGCTTGACGAGGTCAACCTTACGGCGGACGCTAACACTCACGCCTCTGTAACTGGCATCTTTGCCCAGGTAAGCCTACCTTTATGGCATTATTATCATCTTTTTCAGGCTAAAGTTGGGAATTTTCGGGCCTTAGGCCGAATTGTGAATTTTCGGGCCTGTGTGGCCGAAAATGTGAATTTTGGGCCTCTGTGGCCTGATTGTGATTTTTCGGGCCTGTGTGGCCGAAAGTGTGAATTTTGGGCCTCTGTGGCCTGATTTGTGATTTGTGGGCCTCTGTGGCCGGATTGTGAATTTTTGGGCCTGCGTGGCCGAAAATGTGAATTTTGGGCCTCTGTGGCCTGATTTGTGATTTGTGGGCCTCTGTGGCCGGATTGTGAATTTTTGGGCCTGCGTGGCCGAAAATGTGAATTTTGGGC